>NC_092572.1:25304988-25564988 GCF_037975245.1 Apostichopus japonicus
CATTTCATTACTTAAATGTCCCGCCTCTTACTAAGTTTTTATCAATGCGTTTTCAACAGTCCAACGTGTATTTATGCAATATATTCAAAAGCATCGCCTACACAAATATATTTTGATAAATTGTGTCTACTTTAGTTTGCGATATTTTTTCACTGACTGCTGCAGCAACGCCAATGTAAAGTGTCATTTTCTATGAATTTTGCAATTCTCTCTATTCTTCTTATTCTTTCCTTGATATTTGAAAGAAGTTATTTATCAGAGACAATTACATATGACTATTTGTAATTACATATATATTACAATGTTATCCGAAACTAAAGCAATAAATGATTTACCACGAGTTGATATTACAAATTCGAAGGCAAATTCTACGGAAGTGAACCTAAACTCTTTAACACTTAATTTATTGATATTGCGATATTTTGCTAATATCGTTTGACCTTGATAGAATTCAGACGAACATTTATAAACAGACTTTATTTAGTGCGCTCTGCAGAACAAAAGTTTCTTTCTACTTCTGTTCTAGATGTTCCTGCATAAATTATATATTAACAAGAGACAACAAATTATGTGACAGTAATTTCATAATGAGCTGAATGTATTACGAATTGAATGTTCCATACTTTATACAAACTGAATTCCAGGTTCTTCTTTTTACTTCCGGTTTCCTTACTCCTAACCTCTAGTTCTTCTAATTTTTTGTTTAACTGCAACAAATAACAAGAATGAAAGAAAACGAGGTGCAATAATAGTAACAGAGTGATTTCCAAACGCAACGTGAAAATAGCATCCGATTCCTCTTGATCAATCTCATTATTTCTTGTCGGTACACATACCTCGATGATAAAAACGCTTCCTGTTCTTTAACATTGTTTCACTCTTCTAAAAAAAACCTATATTCAGTTCTTCTATCTTTTCGTCTAGTTTAACTTCCGTCCTTTCTGACTCATCCTGGGCAGTCTCTGCCTAGTTGTTAACAACAAGCTTACGTATTCGCTTAGAATATATGGTCAATCTTTGTGTCGAATCTTCACATTCCGTTCCGTAAATAAAATTAAATATCTATTCTACCTATTATAATCAATTTCTAGGAATGTTTATGTTTATGTCATATTAATATATTTAACAAGTTAATCAGGTTATACACTTTATTTATTTATTACACATATTATCGACTAAACTGCTATAATACCTTCTTGACTACAACTTAAACCTGCAAATATAATACATTTTTTGTAGGACATCGTGACAGAGTATAAATACAAGTTTAACACGACTGGTGTACATGAAAAAAATAACTACACAATAATGCGATCATTGCAGGAAGCAAGACGAGTTTCATCCTTTCAATGGCAATCGAAATATCCACATGCATTCCTCTATAGTAAGGTTTAATCTGCTGTTTTCTCGTAGAGCTTCAACCACACTATGCAAGAAAGGAAACCTCAGTTTACAAAGCTCTTTCTTCTCTGCCAACGTCTTTAATAATCGGTCAATAAGTAAGGGTATATCTAATAGGCCAGTACTATGTCATACTCGAACATATCGCATAGTTGATATTTCGTTGATGTTGCTAAATGTTATCTAGTTTGTTTGATACATTTACATCGACATTGAATATTTTGGAAGTCTTAACAAACGTTTAAATCTTCATGCTCAATTTTGTATCAGGTTCGTGTGTAATCTACCCTCGCCAGACTCACCTCTGATAAAGATATTGTCTGTTCGAGAGATATATTTTCATTCCCTTTTTGTAGTTGCTGTTTTACATTTTTTTCTTATTCGTCATTTTTCATCTCTGCAACCATCTTACGAGATACACATACTTTTACGTCAATTGGTGCTTTTTAGACATTATTTATCATTACCACACAATGATTCAAACAAGGTGTAAGTGATTCCTCGGATTGACGGGATATCTTTTCTTGCCCCCCCCCCCACCCAAGCCGTCTCTATATCCAGCAGGTTCTACATAATCAACCATTTCTGTTGAGAACGTTCACTTCTTATATTGATCTTATCTCTTCCAGAATCACGAGGTTTTTGATCGACTGAACTCACCGATCCGTTATGACTCGGACACAAGTATGTAGCCTACAGTCTAGGCTCGATCAGCCTACACACAACTGGATGCACTCACTACCGATAGAAATGCGGAAACGACGAAGGGGCAATGCGGGTGGAATCAAGAAAAGACAGAAACGTTGCAAGGGTTGCATTTTTACCATCTATCATCATGGGGAATGTTCGATCGCTAAACAATAAAATCGACGAACTACAGGCCAATGCACGTTACTTCCAGGAATTCAGAGATATCAGTCTCATGTCATTTACTGAGACATGGCTTAACGATAACATTACAGACGAATCCATGGACATAGATGGATTCAAACTACTGAGGGGTGATCGTAATCTGGACTTGGCCGCGAAACAAAAAGGAGGAGGGGTATGTCTTTATGTTAACAATCGCTGGTGCCATCCTAACAATGCAATTTTAAAGGGCCATTTTTGCTCCCCAAATGTCGAGATTCTGACTGTTGGCCTTAGACCAGGGTTGTCCAACCTACGGCCCGCGGGCCACAGTCCGGCCCGCCGCAGGGTTGCGTCCGGCCCGCCAGAGATGCTGTACGGTGCGAAATTTTAGTGAGCAGATTTATTGATAACAGTTTTAAGCTATATAATCAATCATTCGAACCTCCTGGGTCCAAAAAACTGCATGCAGGTCAGTTTGTGTGACACTCTCTCAGCGGAGGGGGGGGGGGGGCGGCTGGACTTTATTCATGTTTTATCAGGAAGGAAATAAATCAGTGCGCTCCGCGCGCAGTGTTCAAATTTTGTTGCCTTGGGCTTCGGGCAAGAAATCGAAAAATCGAGCGCAGGGTTCATGCGGCCCCCTCCTTCATCATAATCATTCCATGTGGCCCTCCTCTGCAAAAGGTTGGACAACCCTGCCTTAGACCGTACTATCTACCCCGGGAATTATTACATGTCATTCATCTAACTGTTTATATCCCCAATCGAAATGTTGCCAGAGAGGCTGCAAAGGAACTAAGCACGGTCATACAGGACTTGGAGATTGCCCACCCCTATGCATTTATCGTTATTGATGGGGATTTTAATCATACCAACTTGAAGAACACCAGCGTACATTACTATCAACATGTGAACTGCCCCACTCGTGAAGAGGCTACCCTGGATCTGTGCTATTCGAACGTTAAAGACGCTTACAATGCAGTATCGACCTCCCCCCTTGGAGAATCGGATCACAACCTGGTAATCCTTTATCTCCGGTATCGACCAATCGTCCTAAGGCAGAAGCCCGCTGTGATTACAGTCCAACAGTGGAGCCAGGAGTCACTCGACCAGCTACAATCGACCCTGGATACGACAGATTGGGACATGTTTATCCGTTCATCAACTGACATCGATGAACTAACAGATGCGATTACCGGGTACGTGAACATCTGCGTAGACTGCTCGGTCCCTACAAAGCAAGTGAAGGTGTATCCAAACAATAAACCGTGGATTACCAGCACAGTCAAATCAGTGATCGACAGGGAGAAAGGCATCTTTGGCAGAGGGGACAGAGTTGAACTGAAAGCAGTCCAGAAAGAACTGAAAGACTGTATTAGAAAGGAGAAAGCTATTTACAAGCGTAAGATTGAAAACCGATTTACTGATAATAATATGAAAGAAGTCTGGGAGGGAATCCGTTTGATGAGTGGGTACATGGTTAACAATCATAAATCATATTTGCCTGATACCTCTATTGATTACGCTAACGCATTGAATGATTTTTACAACAGATTTGATTGTCATGACTTTTCTACACAGGCTGATCTTCTCAGAGAGTCATTAGACGACTGTGTTGGGGAAAAACCCTTTTTTATGTGTCACCAGGGGCGAAGTTTATCGGGAATTTTCTCGTTTAAATGCATGTAAAGCTGCCGGCCCAGACCAACTGAAACCACGGGTATTGAAAACCTGTGCCAATCAACTTGCCGACATTTTTACTCACATTTTTAATTTTTCATTCTGTACAAAAACAATACCCGTATCATGGAAACGTTGTATTATTGCAGTAGCCAAAAGGCTGTCATATCCTGCACGAATGACCTTCGGCCTGTGGCCCTTACTTCTGTCCTGATGAAGTCGTGTGAACGAATTGTTCTGCGGCACATAAAGCCGTTAGTCGATGACTACCTCGATCCTCAACAATATGCTTATAGGGCCCATCGCAATACAGAGGACGCGGTCTTAAATTGCTTGGAGAAATTGTATTCCCACCTTGAACATTCTAAATCAGGTCATTCTGCCAGAATTATGTTCTTTGATTTTTCA
This sequence comes from Apostichopus japonicus, assembly GCF_037975245.1. Lineage (NCBI taxonomy): Eukaryota > Metazoa > Echinodermata > Holothuroidea > Aspidochirotida > Stichopodidae > Apostichopus > Apostichopus japonicus. The sequence continues at coordinate 25,309,330 of NC_092572.1, forward strand.
TCTGCGTTTAACACAATTCAACCTCATGTTTTGGCCGGCAAGATGTTAAATATGAATATTTCACATGATCTCATTTTTTGGATACTCAACTACCTTACCAATCGTTCTCAATATGTTCACATTAGCTCATCCAATTGTATGTCAGATGTCCAATACTCAAATACTGGTGCTCCACAAGGAACCGTTCTAGCCCCATTTTTATTCACTCTGTACACGTCGGATGTGAGATCCTCGTCTGATAGTTGCCATTTAATTAAATTTGCAGATGACACAGGCTTAGTCGGTTTGATTAAAAAGGATGATGAGAGGGAATATCTGGAAGAAATTAATCATTTCGTCGGATATTGCGACAAGAACTTCCTGGAACTTAATGTTAAAAAAACAAAGGAAATGAATATTGATTTTAGAAGGGTCAAGGGTCAACCGAGAGAGGTTGTGATTAAAGAAAATCCCGTAGAACAAGTCTCATCCTACAAATATCTTGGTGCTGTTTTTGATGATCAACTGACGTGGCATGAGCATATATTGATTATTTGGTGAAGAGAGTAAACCCTAGATTATACTGTCTCCGTAGAATGAGTAAATTTGACATTGACAGTCGTATCCTCACTATTTTTTTTATAACTCAGTCATTTGTAGCGTGTTGAGATATTGTATGACATGCTGGGGTGGTAATGTGACTGCTTATGATAAGAGTCGCATTGATTCTGTTATCAGACAGGCTAACCGTATTCTGGGTGGGGACCAGCTCACAATGGAGTGTATGTATCATAATGTTATTGAGTCTAAGCTCGACGCCATCATTGCCGACGAGAATCACCCATTGTTTCTAAATCTCAGCAGTGTAATAATATCTCGCAGTGGGCGGATGAGACTTCCGAGTGCAATAACAAATCGACACAAATCTTCCTTTATCCCTCAGTGCATTAAGCTCTTTAATTTTCGTTTCAATCGTTAGTTGCCTGCTTTATCTTCCCGTTCTTGCCATCTATCCGGGTGTTCATTTGTTTTATCATCACGCCTTTAAACTTTTATACTTTAATTCTCTGATACTCTCATGTTTGTCATTCTCATGTCTTTTTACTCTTTATCATCTTGTATTTGTCTTATATGTACATATGCGAGCTTGTAATTTCCCTTTTGGGATGAAATACTTACTCACTCACTCACTCACTCACTCACTCACTCACTCACTCACTCACTCACTCACTCACTCACTCACTCACTCACTCACTCACTCACTCACTCACTCACTCACTCACTCACTCACTCACTCACTTACTTCTTTTATTCTTTCGTGTCCCTAAATGACACACATTTAATCATCAGCTTTCTGAGTCCATCATCAAGTCACTAAAGGATATTTGTATGTAATATCAGTCATTTTTATCTGCATCCCAAATGCATACTAAATACTAAACAAGAAACGTGTATACTATTATATGTATTGTATCATTATCACAGTTCTTAGGAAATGAAAATTAAACCAGCACGGTTACCTTATGCTCATTTTCTTTGTAATTATGATGTTTTCATACAAACTCTTTGATTTAAATTTCCCAATCCAATGACATTTTATCAAATTTGACATATAAATATCAGATTTGAAATACATTGGTAATGTTGTCGAAGAGACCACTGTGTTTATTGAACGAAGAGCAATAGTCTGATAAAATCGAATAAAAGAAATAACGAGTTCAAATTTACACCGCTTTTTAATATCAAAACCAGTCATATTTACTCTAATAACGCAGTAGAGAATGTGCTTAACACTGTTGTCGAGCACTTTTGCACCAATTTTGTAGTCGGATTTCAACAATGATATACGCGGTAGTTCCTTAGTATAAATCTTTACCAGGCATGTGATTAAATTTATAATAACATATATTTAAAGATTGATTTTTTTTTTTAAATAGACGTTGATCACGTACCTCCTGGATTTCTCTGTCAGACTTTCTCCGAAGGTTTTCGTCTGTTTAAAAAAAAAAAGATAAGCGTACCAACTTCCATAGGCAATGATGAAAAATGGCAATTTTTAGGTTTCTTGACCTTTGAGCTTAGAAACGAATTTAGATTTTCAGACACCTATCCACTAAGTTTGATCTTGATCGGACTTACGGTCTAGGAGGAGCTCGCCACCGTTGAACCCTTTTTTGCTTACTCACACACACACGCACACGCACCCACACACACACACACACACACTTACGTCTTTGCGAACACAGACTTTTCATATTTATGATGTGGGGTGAATTACAATATCTCATCTCCATACATGCAATATATAGGGAGATGAAATAAGATAATACGACATACTTTCTTCTAATTGTTGCATATACCACTCTTTCGTGCCTCCTAAGTTCTGCTTGGATGCTGACTTCCAGGAAGAAGAACTACTTGTTAGGGTCTCACTATTGGCTGAGTGACATTCGAGATTCCATTCATCATGTGACATCAATTTGTTCGGATGTTTCTCCTTCACTGATGAAAGTATGGGGTTTTCTGATTCACCAATCTTAATGACTTCACCCTGTTAATGGAAAATGAAATAATCACCAAAAAACGCCTCAATATACAAATGTTTACCAATGTATACAATGTTTACCTAAATACAAGTATTTTACCTTCACAAACAAAAGGTAAATATAAATAGTATTTTCCAAGGAAGTTCAGCCATACTGGGTTGATATCTCCCCGTGTGTGTTGCCATAATAGTGCAAAAATCTTAAAGCGATGTCAATTGAGGGTAAAGGAGAAGAAACCTCTCTGAAGGAAATCGAGAAAAGTAATCATATATGTGACAATTGGTTCAGTAGCCTTATCGGACTCGTTTCTTTTCTCCACAAATATCAATGACAGATCGGATCAAATAGCTAATTAAAATGCATTGGTTTTACAGTTGTACGCAATGATCTCTAGACCAGTTCTTAGGTTTTCATTTCGTGCATTTTTCGTGGCATGATTATTGAAATAATTCAATTTGTGTCAGAATTGCTTTTAGTCAAACTAATAAATCATATGATTCATTTCTTGTCAACTAGAGGAAAATATTCTGCAAACAATAACATCTGGGGGGGGGGGGGGGGGTATGCTGACTAGGGCGATGGTACTCTGTTGTGTGAAAGACCGTAGTGCACTACAATACACACTACCAATTTAATGCACATACGTACGTGCAAAGTGTACATTTAGTGTACACTTAAATGTACATAGGCTAACATTTGTAACTTACGACCGCATGGCGAGTTTTCCGATCGACTGCGGTTGCTATGGTGTTAAATATGCAGTAGTTCCAATCACTGGAAATATAAACAATGTCACTGCAAGACACGGTACATGATCTACGGTTCCGAACTATTTGGTAAAGAAAGGTTTCAAACATATTGGTGCAATAAAATCGCTTAAACTGAGTCGCTTGGTGTAAATTAAGTTGAATATGAGATGAAAATAATCAGTAAAAACCACTGGTGCTTGAATGTGTAAATATCTTACTGATATTAGTAATGTATATGTGAATAAAACAAATGTCTTTAGAAACATGATCCTAAACTCCCTTCACGTGAATGGAATGTCTTTATATAAAGAAGTTTGTATCGCAGACTCGAAATGCTCACATTGTGCAATTTTCAGGCGATAAAAAGGCCCAAACATTTCAATATTTCTGTCTGGAAGATTACCTGTACATCGTGTCTCATATTAGAAATAAGACATATCTTTTCTTATGCTACAAAGAAAAATTACATCTTTATGGTAAATAATCTGGATATTCCGCGGTTATAACTATCCCGTCATTTCTCTCCATAATAATATGATGTTAAGAAAAACTTCTTCTCTACATTTAATCAAAAGTTACGTCTAGAATTTTCCCGATTTAAACCTCAAGGGGTAGAAGGTATAGTTTACAGGGGTTTTTCTGAAAAGAGGTGTTTCGGGCATTTTAAAGTTCATCCGAGGAGGAATTTTCGAAATTAAAAATAGGAAAACTCCATATTTGATCAAGGTATGTAAATGATGGACATTGACTAAAGCATAGAAATCAGCTTTTATTTTGAAAATGGTCGCTTGTGACGATTTATAACTGTTATATAAATATACAAAAAAATTCTCTCTCAATATTTGATTAAATAATACCAATTTGGGATAATATGGTAAAATAAAAGTTTAGCTATTCTTTTGGAAATTATCGTTTGCGGCCATCAATGCTGCTAGCTTTTTCACAGCACTGGAAATGGTTAAATACAAACATCTAATGTGCTGTAAGGGATCCTTCTTTCCAGTGAATCCCTTTGCTTTCTTTTTTGTTTTTATTCCTTTTGTTTTCTTGTTCTATTTGACGTGATTTAATTCTTTATTGTGGTCTGTTATTCTCGATTTGAAACTTTCATCAAGTTCAAAATACCTTGGGTTTTGATCTCTTGGTGTAAAAAATTGCCCTTTGCTGTTGTTTTCAATATGCCCTAAGCTCCATTCTAGCTATTGTACCTCTCAAATTTTAGTAAAAAGCCAAGTGCCAAGACGCGGTTTCACGGTATCAATATTCTATTTTCATGGAACATCAGTACAGTGAAACGAATACGCGTGGTATCGATGCACATGAATATGGCGGCCACTTTTTGAACTATTTCATTATTCGCGCGCCTTGTCAGGTGAATGACGTGATGTATCTTCACATGCCAATCATTATCGGGATTTGGAATATGTTCATGAGTTAAATCGATGATTTGTCGAATTAATCCGTTAGATGTCAATATAAGCTGCTGGAAGGTGGTATAAGTCCAAGGAAATTGACTTCTACCGATTTAATTCGAGATATCATTTATTTAAACTGGCAGATGTCGATTTAAATCGACGTCTACCGACTTATTTTATATATCATCAATTTAAATCAACATCTACCATGTTAATTTTGTTAAATCGATGTTATGTCAATTTAAATCGGCAGAAGTCAATTTAAGCTGCTAGAAACTGGTGTAAGTTGAAGGAAATAGATATATGTCGATTCCCCACGATTTGAGACTAACGGCCCGTCATATAATGAAATGCTGGTATCATGATTTCACAAATTTTAATCCCATTTGTAATCAAACGTGCGCTCTTAATTTAAGTGCTCTTACGTGATAAATTTATATATATTTTTTTTATTAAAAAAATTCGTATAAAAAAGTGCCGTTATTTGTAAGCACGCAATACAGTTTTGTTCACCACTGTACCCTCCCCCATGAAACTTAAAATTTGTTATAAGTCAACTTGTGCGAGGACATGTGCTTATTCCTTCAATTGACTAATCACATTTACCATTATGATATAATGCACTAAATTATATTACACAAAACCATAATATGTGGCAACTCAGCATTTCCTATCACAATTACAACCGACGAGCGCAACTGTGTTTATTCATTGCAATTTTGTGGAACTAAATGCTGCTATCCTGAAGGGTAATATTCTTTTGACATATTTTATTTCAGCAAAGCGTCTTTCCTCTTACTCTAAAGAACATTTCAGAAATTGAAATTTTAAGTTTCCGCTAAATTATTACTAAATGTTCAAAAGAGAATCACTTCAGAGTAATCAAACAGGATAATAAATGTTACGGTGAAAGCAGAAAACAGACCTTCCCGACAAAATAATTATTGTGTCAAACACAAATTACAAGAATATTTCATTCAACATCAATGTTCTTTCAGAGAGTAAAGGGCGCTGTGGAAAGTCTTCTTCACCAACGAACCAACAGGCACTGATCCATGTTCTCTAATAACCATGAAGAAACTGTTTCGCATTATTATTTATTATTATTATTATACAAAATTTCTATAGCGCCTTATCCAATCAGAAATTGCTCTAAGGCGCTTAACAGTAAAATACATGCAAACATGATATACAAATAAATAAATCGATAATGTAAGGTATAAAAAGGGTAGAAAATTTGTTAAATACCATCTGACAATAAATTGTATAAAAACTGCAAATGTAAAAGCGAAAATGATACAAACAAATTCTTAAAATTTAAAATATATATAAATGTGAAAAATTTTTAATTTTAAAAGCGCTATAAACGCAAAATGGAAAATGCGTTGTAATAATGTGACAATATATAGTATAGAAAGCACAGTTAATGGAATGCAGATCTAAATAGAAAGGTTTTGACTAGTTTTTTAAATTCATCTATATTTTTGGCACACTTAGCTTTCTCCGATAAACTGTTCCAAAATGTCGCAGATGAGTAATCGAAACGCCTGTTTCCGTATATGTAGAAGTTTTAATGACAGGTTTGGTAAGTAAGGACTTGGATTCTGAGCGTAGAGATCGAGTAGGCTTGTATTTATGTATTAATTCAGAGAGGTAGATAGGGGCTAAACCATTAAGTGACTTATATGTATATAACAGAATCTTATAATTGAACCTGCAATGAATCGGCAACCAATGTAAGTCACGTAATACAGGTGTAATATGCTCATGTCTACGAGTGCGACTTACAAGCCGTGCAGCGCGATTCTGAACTCGCTGAAGGCGATCGGTTAGCTTGTGAGGCAGGCCATATAGCAGGGCATTGCAGTAATCCAGTTTTGATGTCACAAGGGCATGGATTAAAGTCTTACATGCATCATCTGAGATATACCTTCTAATTTTGCCAATATTCCGGATCTGCCAATAACAGGACTTACAGATAGAGTCAACTTGATTATCCATGGTAAGATTGTGATCAAGATATACACCTAAATTCTTTACTTTAGGAACTGAACATATGGTGTTAGGTCCCATATTTATATACAAGTCTTGAATAGCATTACCCTGAAATTTTGGTGAAAATACAATGAACTCAGTTTTAAGTTGTGGCATTGAGCTACAACCATGTTAAAATATAGTTACGTGAAAACATGAAAGTAGAGCACACAGTTCCCAAATAGTATAAATCTTCAAGATGAACAGCACTTTATATAAAGTAAATAGTGCCAGTGGAGCAGCTGACAGGCTGTGATATATTTCAGTGGTGACAAATGGTCAATATTTCCCTTTCTTTGTGATCTTTTCTACATCTTTCCATTCGGATTGAACTTGTCAACCGTTGTTATTCGTACGATGTTATTTTATTTTATTGCTTATTGGTGCTTGGGGTCCAAGTCAACTTTTATATAAAACATTAACGAAATTTTAAGCCTTAAACCACACTTGTCTTTGCCAAAATTAATGAATATGACAAAGATTTGTATATTGTTATACGAAACGTTTATTAAAGGTGGAAGTTTGACGTAGTATTACTGTGGCACGCCGTTTGTACAATATAACAGTGTTTTCAGGCTAAAATAACGGAAAACGTTAAATATCATATACAATCATTATATTTCAACGCTCACTGTCCATTTTTTTTTTAATTAACAGGACATTATGAACGTAAATTAACATTCACTATTGGCCTTAGATTAGCAGTTGAACGCACTTTAATTGCATTACGTCTTATTTGTGGGTGTCGAGTTATATAACTCACACTCACAACACACATTAGTTAATCTTTGTGTGAAGTACAATAACACTTTATCACCGTTTTGTATAATTTACCATGTCTTGGGACACATATGTTATATTCACAGTGAAGGTGATTTTTTTTTTATGTTATATCGTTGTTAAGGGATTCATGTTCTTTATTACATAATTTGCCTAATTGATCATGTAGGTTGTTCAAAAGATTGCATTTTGTGTGAAGGGCGTGTTTATTGCGTGAAACTGGTGTTGTTTTTGCTACAGTTATAGTGGCAGTTTCCACTACTTTTATAAATACAAAAAATCTTACCCTTTAGACAATTACATTTTATAAAGCTGTTAGTTTGACCATTTGCGGTCATCATTAGCCTCTGGAAGCAAAGGTAGTACTATCGAGTAATGAAATATAAGTATAAAATAGGAAAATATCATCCATTAAAAGAAGAAAATTTTGCAAGATAGTGTTTGTTCAACAGGAAAAAACGACATTTTTAAGACTTTAGTCTTCCCATTTATAAACGTCTCACGGTTTTTTCGCAAACGACTGTAAAATTACGTATTACACTCTTAAAACACCTGGGTCATATTCATGACCCAAACGCAGGGTCGATGGTCTTATAACCCAATTTGGGTTGTACCATACACTAAGCTGACCTAATGCTAAGTCCGAAACTGACTTTCATCAACGAGTCAAAATAATATTGGACTATGATTGGTCAACATTATAGGAATATGAGTGCACCATGTCAGATCAGCCAATCAACGAACACACATTGACCGTCCGATCATATTGGCCCTGCGCGCGCGCCATAGACAAATTGGCTGTAGAACAAGTTTGCTGACAGAGCGAACATGATCAGAAGCACAAATGGATTCGTTCGTGAAAGATAAATTAGAAGAATGGGGCTTGATGGAATGGGCTAATTCATTTCAAGGTATGGTATCATGTGCAAATATCTTTTTTAATATGTAATTAAATTTCAAGAAATGCTGAAGTAGCATACGAAGACTTAACGTATGGCTAAGTCGGTGACTAATTCGTAGTCGTACTAGCCTATAGCCTAACGCTAAGCCATAACATAGGCTAGGCCTGTAAAGAGTACACTATTGCAGTTGAGATTGAGATGATGTATACATGTACGGAACCTCTAGTATCTGATAGATAAATCCACAATCCTAATTGAACTGTATATTTAAAATAAATATGACGATGCACAACTGCATAAGTAAGCATTGTTGACAATGCATAAGTAGCCTAGGGCCTAGGCCTAAGCAATGTTGTGCCAAGTTTGGTAAGTAAATATGATGAGGCCTAGGCCCCTAGGCGAGGCCTATTTGCGATCATGAGGGTCAGCGATCATGAGCATGACGGCTAGATTTAGACATGCTAATGGAGTGGGTTTTTTTGTACACACAGGGCAGCTACTGAAGTGTAAAACATTTGGAATATGCGTAATGTCGTAGGCCTACAGTAGCCTAATGTTAGGCCTAGGCTAGGCACTACTGCGCATAGTGTTATAGGCCTAACGTTAGGCCTAGTTATGGAACAAGCCCCAGTGACCAAAAAAAATCATCAGCGTTTTTACCAGAATTTTAGGGTTACTGTAGGCCTAGGCCTAAATAACAAAAATAGCTTTGCCTAGCCTAGACCTACTGTAGCCTAGGCCTAATGTTACATCTGATTAAGCAGTAAGTTTACTAATATAGCTTATCAGACTAGGCCTAGGCCTACCAAAAAAAAAGGCAAAGAAGACGAAACAAGAGGCAGAACTTGGAATAAATTTACAACAATTTCATTTAAAAATTTCTTGGCAATGAAAATTTTGAATTTTCATACAAAATTAACATTTAGGCCTAGCCTAGAATGTTAGGTCTTTTTGGTCAAGATGTGAAAAAAAAAACAGCCCGTTTTGCATATATTATGGTTGAAAATAAGTAGGCCTAACAGATCTTATTTGTTCATAGCACTTTTTGAGCATGTTGCTACGGTAATATTGGAACGTATTGTTAGGTAGCCTAGGTTTATATGCATTATACGGCCCCCGCATTATTCGGGCATCTTGATATACCCTACGATAAGTACTTGAATATTAATTCTACAAATTAAGTATGTACAGTTAAGCAGGGGGAGGGGGGCGTTGTTGTAAGTAAGTAGCACTGGGTGCCTGTATACTGTGCACTTTTCAGCTAAATTGCTTCAACATTCATTGAAAATATTCGGATTATGATGCCTGCACCAGGCAAACCTCAATCTATATAGGCCCTGGCATAATTGCCAAGGTTCGAAATATGTGGTAGTTCAGTAGGCTGTAGCGGAGTGTAGCCCTAGACGACCAAATATACGTTGGACTACCAGAACTGTCAGAACACTGAGTAGCAGTAGTCCGGTGGGCTACCAAAATTTCCCAACTTGAAAGCTATTGTTTGTGATAAACTGTTTTCACCCACACACACAATGTGTAAATCTTTTCTATAGCAATATTGTATACTGTATGTCATGAATCATCATCGTTTAAAAAATTATAGGAAAAAATGATAAAAAATAATAATTTGGACCAAGTTTACCATAATAGAACAACACAAAATGGCTGCCAAGTTTAAATCTCATCTATACAAAAAACAATGATAACTAAAAAATTTTTATTATAGATTAGGCCTACCTACAAATAGTTCAAAAATTATATCCTTCTATAGAATCACATTTAAATTATGCTTCTTCCTCTGGAAAATACAAAACAATTTGTGGGGTTGACTACTGGTACGCAAAATGTACATACTTTATCTAAACCAAAATGGCATATGTCGGTGAGCTAATGGTACGATGAAGTGTAAAAACAAAAAAGGGATCAGTTAACTCAATGGTTTACTGTTTTTGTTCTCAGGAAGGGCAGAATTATAAGCACAACGCAAAAATAAAAAAAGGCATAATACCTGCTGTATAATTTCATTTTTTTGTTCATAGTTTGCTTTAGCAAAATGGAAGATTTTGTTCAAATCGATGCAAACAAATATTTGGTATGCTTTGTGGGATATGTACTCTCAGTTGCATTTTCAAGAGCATCACGTTACTCCTGTATCTCTAGTTAAACAAAACATCTGAGATGATATGGTCTTATGCTCTGTAGCAGTAGCCAGCAAAAAGAATTCACCTCAGTGCCAGGATATGGGACATCTACATCAGTTTGGTTGGATGGTCCTCCAAGACTATTTTGCAGCTCTGTTCACAGTCCAAGTCTGGGTACAAAAAAATGCTTTCTGTGCAGACTTGTCACATATTTCATCCTTTTTCAGATTAATCTGGACTTTGAAGTCATCAAGCCAAAGTGTGGGGACAAATTGTTCCTGTTATGGACACCCGCAGTCGCTAGGAACCTACTGCATTATGCTGACAAGCAAAATGATTGGTCTCGACACCTGGGGATTGTTCAAGACAGCAGTCAACTATCAGGTAACTAAGTTGCAATAACTTATTAACCCAGGTAAAATGCATGTGAACTGTTTTCATGTGGCACTGCCAGTGATGTTTCAATTGGCCCCCAGTTGAGCTTCACCTCAGTCAGGGGAAATAATGAAAATGGTGTGTATTTGGAGGAGGGAGTCAGTCAGGGGATTAAGGTGGTCAGGCAACAGAATAGTGTCAAGTATTATGCCTGATTGCCATATTTCAGTACACAATGCCTCAGGTCTGGCATGGGCACAACCCTGCACAGTCAACATAGATGACATCGGATTTGTTATAAGCTACAAATGTTTTCTATTCTCGCATCAGAATTCTGGTAATATTGTATTGCTTCATCGACGAACATTCATTGGCCTGGCATCCACCCAACTTTGGATCACAATCAGAGATGCTGTTGAGAAATTGGTGGATTTGTAGAGCCGTCAGAGATCCTATCCACACTATATAATGCATATTGTTCCACTGAAAGACATTTTTTAACTGATATATCATCATATATTCCCACAAATGTGTTACCTTATAACACGGGCATAATCAGTGCCTTCATGAGTGTTAAGTCTGTGAATCTTTCCCCAAGGTTCTTATTTTTCCTCTTTACAGATGATGAAGTATGCAACATTGCACTGCAGTGTATTCCATGCATTCTACCTGTTGGGTCACAGAAGATAAAGGGCAAAGGAAAACGGGCTACAATTGAAGATGCCCTCACTTCATTTGTAGATTTGCAAAAGGTGAGCTGAAAGCTAAATTTGAAGTAGAAAAATTCCTTTTATAAGATCATCGTCGGTTACAGGTTCATCTAGGAAAATTGACAGACGATAAAATTATGGATGAAACAGGCAAAGAGCTTGCCTTCTCTTCGCGAGCAGTGTACATCGATTGGTGAGACAAGACATTCATCAGATACAATCCTACCCTGCTCCTAGAACCACCATTTTATGTTCCCATCTGAAAGACATGAACGATGCATTCAGCCACTTTCCCAAGGGGAATGGTGGAAGGGGACTATCAAAGCATCGGTCACTAATGCTCTGCAGCTGTGCCAATCAAATGCCTGAAGAACCTCACCAGCCCCAGAAATTGTGGAACCATAACCCACTACCACTGCACCAGGTTGCATTGTACAAACCCTTAACCAAATTTATTACAGGTAGAGTTGTAACAATGATTTCTTCATTCCAGTATACACATGATATATGAATACATATAAATGTGAATGCAGAATATGTTGAATGTGCAGTAGAAGAGTGTACAATCTAATTCACACCGATTGGATAGGACATTGTGGTATTCCAGGCAGTATGGTGTGATAGTATAAGTGTCTTGTTAACTTCTGAACACTGTGTTCATCCATAATCAATTGTCAAGGGTTCCTAGATGAGCCTCAAAATAACTTACAGAGACCCGACAATTCCTACCTGGCACCTCTAAAACCCACTATGAAATTGTGGCACTATTCATCACTGAAGTTGTGAAATGCTAAATACTGCACATCCTTAATCAAAACAAAGATTGCTTCTATCAACCTGCCTTCTGGGGAGTACTGCAATATATGATCCTTTCTATATGGAAGGCAGCATTTGAATAAATCTAAGAAGTTTGCTTCCATAACCTTTTCTTTTTCATTTCAGATTGGAACCAATATTCCACACTACCTTGAAGGGGTGAAACAAAAGCAACCATTCGTTCTAGCTATTGGAAGCAGCAGGGTTAGCCCGGAACAAACGTACATAATCATAGAGAGAGAAGCCATTCCACAGGAGTCGCTGCTTAATGCCATTGATTTATGTTTTAAATGTTTTCATGTTTTTGATATGAATTATCAATGGCAATCATACAACACCTGGCAGTTCCTCCAGACTGTTGTATACAACTTACCTGGGAAAATGTCATCTTCAGTTGTGTCATTGAAGACATATTTGAAAGTCGGAAGGAAGTAGGGCTGAAAATTTTCAGACCTATTCGCACAGTGCAACACTAGAATTAAGTTGGCGATCGATTCAACTGTCCATTACAACTCCTTTTTACATGACAGTTGAAAGAATTTGGACACAATTTTGTTCAATGCCGAGCAATCTTTATTATCATCTGAAGTTGTGTGATTTTAGTTGAAATCTCAACTGTTAGTTGAATCACGTTTATGGGACCAAGGCATACTTGCCTCATATACAAAGCAAAGATATGCTTGTATTCTAAGAAGAATTGGCAAAACGTTTTCAGCCTGTATGATCATATTTGTTTTCATCTCATAAATTCCAGTTCCAAAGTTGCAGCTCACAAATATTTTGCTGTCATGAAATTTTAGAAGCAAATTATATGGATTGTCCCAGTCCCAGTTATCTGCTCTAAATAAATTGCTTGGACTATTTTCAATTGAACGGCTCTTGGAATACAGAAATATGTGTATCCATTCTACACATATTTACATATACAATATTTACCTGTGCTGGGTTATGTACAACAGCAGTATAAATATTACACATAATATATGGACTCATTACTTAAAGGCTTGCCGCCGTTTAATGAAATCCATGGATAAGTGTTAAAAAGGGGGGGGGGAGGGGAATCTTCTTTACGAGGCCTAATTTAGTGAACATTTTCAAGACTGACCATCCAGCACCCCATCTTTTAAAAATTGGCAACCATGTTTTGGTTGTCATTTTCTTCTTTTGTTATTACATCGTAAGTAAGGCAAATACTTCCCCATGCGAGCTAGTCTATGCTCTAGCTGATAAATATCATTATGAAGACACACACATGTCTAGCTAGAAAGTGTTCGTTCATTCATTCAGCAAATTGTATTTTATCCATACAAGTCTAATAAAATGTTGAAATTGTTTATGTAAAAATTGCACTGGGGTAAAAAACATTTTTGATTAATTGGTAACGCTTCAAACAATTCCTTCCTTTAGATCTTGTGCTATGGTACCATATTAATGAAACATTCAGTTTTGTTGCAATTTTACATTAGTTTTTAGCAGTTTTTCAGCAGTTCACTTTCTTTGAAGGAGTTACATCAATAAATTGCATTGTCAAATAAAGCCTTTTGTATTTATGTATTTTTTCCTATAAGAGTCAAGCTGACCCAAATGTGGTTGATTTCCATCATAACCCTTGCCGGGGTCAATATTTACCAATATTTCTGGGTCAAATTTACAACCCATAAATTGGGTCACTTATTCTGACCTAATTTTCTGGGTCAGTTTGACCCAAATGTGTTAGGTTCCCTCCTGACTTTCATTTGGGTCAAAAAGTGACCCAATTTGGGTCAATTTTAACCCAAGTGTTTTTAGAGTGTAGCGCAGGCGTCCTATTGCAGCTGGCATTCTACCGTACAAATACAATATTTGTTTTAAATTACATGTTTGTTTCATGCAATCCAGTTCATATCAAATATTTGACTACATTCAAAGTCAAATTTTGTGATGAACAATCTGCATGATCGAAATAGGGACCTGGGCCTAAGAATAAACAAATGATACAATTAATTTCACTTACCACGTCATAAACGGTAACTGTGCATTTTGACGGACTTAACGTAACCAATCTGTTTTCTGTGGTTACGCGTATTTTATGTAACTCTTCATTCATATCGAAAGCACGAAGACATCGGCTAGTCTTCTGAGAATAAAGCTGAATTTGAAAATTACTCCATGAGACAAATACGAGATCAGCCCTTTCATGAACACATATGCTCATGGCCATTGCGTCTGTTTGAATAGCATTTTTTAATTCCATTTCCTTTGATCCAGTCAAACTGAAGACAAGAGCTCGACCAGCATTTTTTGTACAAACGTATATTTTTTCCATCACAACAACCATTTCCAATACACAGTCATTTCTCATATCTCTCAAAGAGATAATATTTTCGTCCATTGAATCCAAATTATACACGCTGACATTGGTTGGTAAGATTGACGCTGCATACAGGTTTCCTCTGTAGAGACATACACACGTAGGGGACCGCTTCCAGTTTAGGGTCTTAAAAACATCCCTGTCTTCAATACTCATAAATTGCACTTCGCTTTCAACTTTCAAACCAATTATCGAGCTACCTTCCGAAAACAGCACCAATTGTTCGCCCGGCTGAGTTAGGTCAAAGTTTTGGTTAAATTCAGGAAAATTGTCATACTTTCCAGAGGCTTCCTTGTACATAGAAATAAATGTTTTGGGTATTTCTAGGTTATGCCCAGATATGAGAAGCTCATTTGCCGGTCCTAACGCGATATCGTCTATTCTCCACTTGTCTTTTTCTTGATATTTTTCGTTTGAAATGCGACCCATCCTGCAAATAAAAAATTGGTGTTTTAAGTCATTAATGAAAAATGATTATCGTTCAACACATCTATTGAGCCAAGGAGGGGCGTTATCGCTAAAGAGGCAGGCATTCATTCCTACTCGAGATAAGATAAGTTCTCAAACCTCGTTGAGGTACTTTAATAGTTTAGAACCCATTTAGTTAATATTATTATAGTTGCACATCTCTTCGTTGGTGAAAACTTCTTTCTAGGGTGTCAGTCAGAAGCAACAGTACTTTATATACCGTGAAAATCAGAACTGTCGTATCGAAAGGAGTTGTCACAGAGCAGTAATTTCTCTACCCATTTAAATACAAGTCGAGTAAAACTCTATTTAATAATCGTAAGTCAAGCCAAGTAAAAAATTACAATTTGTATAAGAAATGTAATGAAAGCTGGACATCTTCTGAAATCAAGTCAAGTATAAGCTAATAAATAGTATTGCATTACAGACATGCTAAATTGTCAATTTTCTGAATCCAGATTTGTACTTACAATATTGGCGTCATTGCTGAGGCTGCCATTTTCAATGTTGATGTAAAATGCAAAGAATTAAAGTAGAACTCAGAGATCTAAAACAAAAAAAAAGATTTTGTTAGATATGTATGAACAGTTTTTAAATCATCATATTGGTCCATCGGGTTTAATTGATCAACAATCAGTTATTTCAATGCTTTCGGTACAGCTTCAAGTGATTGTTACTTTAGCATCAACAAGATTCAGCATCCATTGTCCTCATTGTTTTCCTACCCTTTGCGTTAGTATGGAAAATATTATTCCTCTTACCAAGAATCCGCCACTGTTGATTGGTCTTTCGGACACCTACACGTAAGAACAACTATATATCATCATCATTACCATAGCAATGCTTTTCTTACGAAAACTTAAGTGTATCGTAGACCCTATTCCCTTAGGAAAGTTTCTTTGTAGAACTCTTTGTTTTGAGTTTATTTGTAAATGAAGCAATAATGTTAAGAATAAACCTTCGAACAATCAATGCTCTTCTGAAGATCGTTAGTTGCAAAGGAAATGAGTTTTTATACTTACTTTTGACAAACAAGTAACTGCCTACAGAACGATGTCAATCTACAATACACTTCCATATGCCTTAATTCAAGTTTGTTTAAAGCCTAGCGTGAATGTGGACATTGGACGCTCTCCGAACAATTGATTGTTTAAATAAAATGCTGTTTGATTTGGCAAACTTGCTATTGTACATAATAGTGAATATGACCATGTGACACCATGAGTAAGAACTGCTACGTCACCTTTTCACCCGTGTTTAACTTGATGTTAACACTTGCATTACACTAACGTATGTTGCCAATTTACTGTAAATCAAATTAGGAACTTACGTGTAAGTTAAACATCCACTCACTTAAATTGTTGAGAAATTACACCTTCTGCTAATATTGTTATTCTTCCGAAATGTTATAGAATCTGATTGAGAAAACTTAGTATCGCACCATGCATCTTAATATATATATATATATATATATATATATATATATATATATATATATGTATATATATATATATATATATATATATATATGATTCTTTGCATTGTATATATATATATATATATATAAATACAATGCAAAGAATCATATATATATATATATATATATATAGGCCTATACATATATATATATATATATAGGCCTATATATATATATATAGGCCTATATATATATATATATATATATATATATATATATATATATATATATATATATATATATATATATATATATATATATATATATATGATTCTTTGCATTGTACATTCAATGACAAAGTTATTACCCGTCAGTCTTTACACTAATGGACCTGCACTAAGGACAACAAATTACTTGTATATAAAAGGGGCATCCCTAATTAAAAGTATAGAAGTTGTGGTCGTTCTAAACAAAAGTAATTCTACAAATTGTGCTCTCATAACACAGGTCCATTATGTTGAATTTTTGTTTGCAGTTCCTGCTAATATATGCCAGAACACCTAGTAACGGCCGGACAGTGCTTATGCAAAAAAAGGAAATGGTTGTTCTCGTATTCATATTGTATGTATGTATGTATGTAGATAGTTTAGATCCTCCTGCAAGCAGAAACTCGCGAAGAAGTCTCATTGACTTGTCAAAGCCGCAAGCTCACCGAACTTCAGTATCTTGAATTCAAATTTAACGTCCATTATTATTAATTGTCAATTTTCAACAACTCTGTAACTGGACGATATACATTAACTTAGGACCTTATGATTGGAAGGCACCGGTCGTTAACCACTGAGCTAACACTCCATATTGCACTCGGATTTAAAACGAATTTTCACAGTGCAGACATTACATAAGATAAGTACCATACCTATACTGTTCCGTACCAATGATCCTTACAAAGTCTAACCTGAGGGAATTCCTAGCTTTATAAGGTATTATAATTGTATTATGAATATCCAATGTATATGGGCGCAAAGAGTAAACGCTCAACGTTTAATCATACATTATACTACATACAACGTACGGTAATAGTCATCGAAGGTGCGCAGAAGAACATGTAAACAGACGAACTACGCTAATCTTCATACACGAGAGAGGGCCACCTTTAGTATATATCGGTGGGTTTCAAAGAACGATGTACCCTTGATTTTACAGTTTCATTCTCAGATCCGTGGTTTCCAAATAGTATGATATTTAAAGCGATTTTTCCTGCAACAAGAAGTCGACAAAATTCAATAAAATGTCGATCAAGTAAATTCCACTAAGCCAATCGATATCGTTGTTACTGCCCAATGGCCAAGCCCATTGTTTGGCTCGTCTTCCAAACGATTTGAAAATTAATTCATATTCGATGACGACTTGTGTTGTTTTGATTTATTTTACTTTGTCCAAACTTCACTTGCACCATTAATAAGAAAATACCAGTGGCGTAGGAAGGTACTTTTGAGTGGGGGGCTGAAGACTGATGGCCGGCCTGGGGGAGGGGTTTAAGGGGAGGGGGTGTCCCCCTCCCCTTTGGAAAGTTTTAGCATTTCCAGGTGGCCTCAGATGCAATTTGGTGCAATATAGCACACTTCAACACCCACTCCATTTTGTAAAGAATTTTGCATTTTCACCTGGCCTTAGATGCAATTTGGTGCTTCAAATGAGATTTTTTTCTCATTTGGAAATGAAAAAGGGGTTTTCTGACTTGCGGAGCGGGGGGGGGGGGCGGAACGATACTTCCGCCCTCCACCCATATTTTTCACTGGGGGGGCTGGCGCCCCCCCCCCCCAGCCCCCCGGTTCCTACGCCCTTGGAAAATACAGAAAGTAAAAAATAATGTGACCCCTGTATATCATTTCCACTGCTGATTAGCTGAAAGCAAGATGACGCAATTAAGAAGGATAATACAATCAACGTTCGCGGTTTAATTGCTAATTACTTCCCCCATTTACTTTCACGTTGATAACCATGAGTCGGGTATTTATGCTCGTTTGTACCTATATGTATGGTCTTAGCTATTTACAATCGCTCTCTTCCAAACAAGACGCCATACAGGACTCGAACTTACCCCGTACCAACTAATCAACAAGTTTCTCATCATTATACTTTTGAAACGATTGTAAATATAAACCGTTGCCAGGATGATCACTTCATGCATGGAACTTTGCTGTATTACATTTGATGGGTGACTTCCACTATTCGCCTACCGCACCCCTCTCATTTAGTAGGTCTGTCATGCAAACCCTACAACCGCTTTGTTTGTACTCTCCCCAACATGTAGTTTGTAACTACAACCACAAAAATGAGCACTATATGAATAACTGATAAGCGACACAAGAATAACATGTAAAAGTCATTGTTTCATTTTATATATCTGAATAGGCATTTCGCAAATATGTATAAATATTTTCCCAAAACATTTTTATGTTTTGTGAAAGAACGTTCAGTCATGCTTATACTTCAACATTTCAAGTTTTCATGAGTTGGGTAGCTGGTAAGCAGTAGAGCACTCCAACGGATTCAACTATAATCAGTCATTACTCGTTATAATGCATATACTTTGCAAAACGAAACTAAATTCATGAACACTTATTTACAAGGGGCAACGGCTAACGAGCTCATAAACAACAGAATTTCATCTGATAAGACTTGACTACGTGCATTCTTGAGGGGTCTACCAACTGATTATACTTGGTCTCTGTTGACAAAATTTTCTTCACATTGGAGACGCTAAACAATGAACACTACGAACTTTCCGGATGTCAAAGGGCAGTGCAGTTTTAATAGCACTGAGCAAATACATACTTTAGATAACTTTAGGCATATTTCAAATATGTCTTTGCCCCTGTGACTCTTCAGTAGCAAATAGATATCTGATGAAACTTGCTAGGTGTATTCGTGGTCATGTAGCAACTGGATTTGTCTGAAGTTAGATCTCTATTATATCCTCAGAGTCCTTAAACATGTAGAAATCCAGATGATTTCCATTCAAGACTTATTAATACTATGCAAAGTATTTGTTAGCACAGCCTTGCGTATAGAGAAATATATATATACCTAAATTATATTTTCTGGGGGTGCCATCATACCCTCTACATGAGAGTCAGCTTAAATGACCCAGGGCAGCACCCTCCTTATTAAATCATTGAGTCACCTACAGCCCTCCCGTAAAGTTATACACACATTAAGCTTCGACTTGAAAGCAACATTGTTAAGACCGTTTATTAATAATTTGTGGTCAGAGCTGTGCTTATCAGGAGATATGTAATTGGATCAATGAGAAAAGAGAATACAAATATTAACATTAAGACAAGTAACAAACACAGGACATTTTTTTTTCAAAATAGAAACCTTATTTCCTTTTCATCCCTTCAAAACAAATTTCGAATAAAAACAAACTTTTGAAATATTGTTAATTAACAAAAAAGTTAGATAGTATGTTTCTTAGTATATATCATTCGGTTGTTGATTAATTAACAAAATGAGTAACGTGAGTTTGCTAATTATAGTAATTAGCTAATCTACACAATAAACACTTCCAATAATCAAATAAAGGAAATCAACTTGGGCAAAATATGTGCGTTTATGCACCGACTTGACACTGACTTTAGTGTGGATTGTAGTGTTTAAGTATTAAAAACAAAACTGAAAGCAAAATATGGCTGACATAATATTGTGTTAATGAACTTTGTTCGACTCCTGATAAGCCATGAAATCACACAAGCTTGTTAAGATAATTTGAAGTGCAAAGGTCAATGCAGTCCCATCAATAATAGCGATAACAATATGGGGCTTTTATTTACACATGATAATGCCACGAAGAGTGTTTCTTTTGGGGAATTCACCATGATCAAAGGGCAGAGTTGTTATGTATGTACTTTCAATACATAAAAGATACAAAGATTAGGCTGCACAACCGCAGAGACCTTTAAGGGTAATTATAATATTGAAAAAGAGTCCTAACATGCAATAAAAGACACTAAAACGAAGAAAATGTCAATTGACGTTGTAAATCGTGGAAATTTATGGTAGGATCATGCTAGACCCAAATCGTATGGACATAATGTGAATAAAGACGGTGTCAGCGATGCAAAAACTATGACAAAACAAATTAAATTCCCCTGTTTAGGAAAACGCTACATAATGAACAGTACAAATAATTTCATTTGAGAAAAAAAGAGACGTTCCGAATGGAAAGTTAAAATATAGCATGTTTTTACAAGCTACTTGAACTATATTACAATACCAATATTGCATCTTTCACACCAGGATTGATATTTGGACAACAGCATTCTTATTTTCATTAGATTTGTGATTATATCACCTGCCAGCATAACCTTACTGCTTCAAGCTTGCTAAGACTAAACAAGGCATGTATGTATCTAACAGTAACTAACTTTTTGATAGCTGTCATGGAATCTTAACATATGCATTATCTGCAAGCTGGGAGTTGATCAAAAACATAACATGGAGTAGGCTCGTCCAGTATTTAGGTGCACAGAGTAAATATATAGTACTTGAACGTATGTTTTCAACAGTTACACAGGTTGACCACAATTTCTTCAAGAGAACTTTTATTACCAAGACAACAAATTAATTAATCTCGTTAATTTCAAAATCTTTAGCTCAACTCACTTGAGATGATATACATTGATTTGACACAACTCTGTAGATAACAAAACTTAGCCATCCTTCCCTTCTCTAACACAATATATTAGTGTAAACCTTCATGTATATGCAAACACCAGCAAATTCTTTATCGGTAACAGCTGATATTATAATATTTATTTCTTCATTATTCCTTTACCAAATTTATGACATTTATTTTATCCTTAAATCATCTACCTAATTTTCTCTTTATCAAAACATCTACTAACAGGTTAAAGTGACATTTCGATGTTCTAGCTAATGCATACATTCCTCATATTTTTTTTTGTTTCTTTCAAAATGAAATAGAATCATACATGAAATATGTCACAATAAACCATCCATAAATAGCAGGGTTCTCTATGTAGACCTGTTACATTAATACCAATGAACCAGGTAAACTAAATTTCATTCTTCTGTTATTAAATGTACATGTGGCCTTATATGGTAAAATACATGTATACGCTGCATGGTAGTCTACCACAAGCGTTTACACTTAACTTTTATGAAAGGGCCATTCCTCGTCATCGACATAAACCTTTTCATTGCCTATTAAAATGAAAACACAACAACAGCAATCTTACTCCTTTAAATACTATAAGTACTTCAATACTGGTAAACTGACTGGAACATTTTTGAAAACGGGAAAGAGCAAAGATATGTTTATACAGAAACGTTTATATAGGGCCAATATCAACTGAAGTTGTTTAAAGGAGCTATTGTATAGTTATAATAGATATTACATAGTTGGTTTATAGCCATTTTTATTCACTGGGGGCGCCAGTCAGATACCACAGTACCACCATACCGTGTAACCAGTGATCACGCACCCAGTTTCATTTAAAACAACCCAGAAAGCGACAGGGAATGGATTTCATGAGCAAATTCTGACATTTGCATATACCATATAAGTAAATGAAAAATGGAAAATCTACTCGGAAAGTTTAGACGATGGAAAATTTCTTTGCCCATCCTTTACATACTGTTAAGAATTAATTCCATATTGTAAGAGGAATACAGTTAATCAATGTGTATAACAGAGCTCCCAACAAATTCTCAAAATGACTGCAACAAAAATATTCCTGTAATTCTCTACATTGCACACTCAACAGCATTTGTACATCTATACATTAAATGGAGCAGTTTCCTGTAGTAGCAGTAAGTATGGGGCTCTTTTAAGTCTATGCCTGGACCCACAATTACATGTAATGAATGAACGGAAAGTCCCAGTGACTAAAACACATTAACAACACACATAAGAATGAAGCATCCTATCATCCATACAGGCCATGCTAGACTTTCTACAAGTTCCTTACTTTCTTTTTTACATCATGGTGTATTCCAAACCACAAGGTGAACATTGTATCATGAATATTTAACATGCAATATTATTACATATGTGTCTGTATTATGCAAAAGCTAAAATGTTGTCAATTTACTCTCTTCATCCTGCCCATAGTGTCCTTGCACTGATATATCTGTTGTCAGGTATTATTGATTCATAATTTATCTGTCATCAAAGAATGATACACATATCATAAGCTCTGGTCATATTTACTTAGACTCGGATATTTCTGGACCTTCAATACAGAAGATATTACGCAACGGGATCCATTTTCGCAATAGTCTCCAGTTAACATACTTCATATAAAATAAAAAAGTTTACTTCTAAATAGAGAAGCAGTTCACTTTAACAACTTGCATATACAGTTCACATTAAGTCAATAATCAAGAACTCATCAATAACTGGAATCCGTCCTGAAGAGAACATCTGCTCTGGCATTGATGAAATAAACTATCGGGAAAGACACGAGTGCTATTGAAAGCCCCAATGAAAATATCACCCACTGTAAGAGGAAGAGAAAAAGAACAAGTATTAAAATCTAGGCATCGGTATAGAAACAACCTATAGAACACATTGAAATCTATGCATTGGTATAGAAACAACTATTAGAATCTGTGTATTGGAATAGAACAAGTATAGAACAACTATTAGAAGATATCTATTGGTATAGAACAACTACAGAACAACTATTAGAATCTATGCATTGGTATAGAACAGCTATTAGAATTTATGTATTGGTAAAGAACAACTAGAACAATTAGAATCTATGTATTGGTATAGAATAAATATTAGAATATATGTATTGGTATAGAACAACTATAAGAATCTATGTATTGGTATAGAACAACTATTAGAAATATATGTATTGGTATAGAACAACTATAAGAATCTATGTATTGGTATAGAACAACTATTAGAATATATGTATTGGTATAGAACAACTATAAGAATCTATGTATTGGTATAGAACAACTATTAGAATATATGTATTGGTATAGAACAACTATAAGAATATATGTATTGGTATAGAACAACTATAAGAATCTATGTATTGGTATAGAACAACTATTAGAATATATTTATTGGTATAGAACAACTATTAGAATCTGTGTATTGGTATAGAACAACTATTAGAATATATTTATTGGTATAGAACAACTATTAGAATCTGGGTATTGGTATAGAACAACTATAGAACAAAGTTATTAGAATCTATGCATTAGTATAGAAAAACTGTAGAACAAGTATTAAAAACTAAATATTGGTATAGCAAATCAGAATGTGTTATATAAGGAAGCCTATTTTTATTTATTTATTATTTAGGTTTACAGTCTTCTTCAGGGCCAAGGCCCTCTCACACGACTTTACAACCCTGGTCATTGGTAACTTGACACACCTACACACCAAAGGGTGCACAATTCAATCAGTCTCTCCTGGGGCACCACAACCATGTGTCCCCCGGGGGACTTTCCCATAGGGTGCAGCCACAAACTGGCGCATGCAACTATATTTACAAGTTACCTCCCAAGTCCCCATCTATACACCTGGGTGAAGAGAGGCAATGGAGTTAAAGCGCCTTGCCCAAGGACACAACGTAATGATCTGGCCAGGGCTCGAACCTGTAATCCTTAGATCACAAGTTCACTGCCTTAACCACTTGAAGCCTAGAAGGGACACGTCTAGTTACGTTTTGATGAGATGCAACAATTTCGTCAATAATGACAAGAATCCGATTTGGTATGATGACGTCAATACACCAATTGACATGTCCCTTCTATGCTTCCTTACTAATATCTTTCCACAAATGTCTACGCTTTTCCTTCCTTTTTTTTCTAACCTGATTAGTCAATGCCAAATTTCAGAGGGAACCTCAAGTGACTGACTCAGGTAACTGGTAAACTCAACCAGACTGTTCAATTATCCACAAAAAAAAAGTGATAGAAAAATGAAATTCCGGAAACCATCTGTTCCATTAACTCACATAAGGATACTAATGCGATGCTCAAAATTTGAACATTTGAAATGTGAAAATATTTTTGTGAAAGTTAAAAAAAGAACTGTAAAACCCTCACCTCCTGTTTGGGGCTAGGGACTAAAAATACTCTGATACGGAAGGGTGACGGGGACCACTGACTCTCGGTCCATGTTGAATACTGTGTAGAGGCCCAGTCCGGTTTCGTGTGTTCGTCATCGATGAATGCTGGCGATACTGCAGCTGTAATGTGGACTGTACTTTTGATGCAGATGCCCTTGTCCGGGTTCATCTCAGGGCCAATCGCATAGTGGTAAGTATAGACCTTGAAGAGACGGGACGTGGAAAAAGATCACAGCGGGTGTAATCAGTCATTTACAGATACAAAAATATTATAAATATTATAACAACAAAAATTATACATATCATACATATTATAACAATAAATATTATAACAACAAAATTTATTATAACAACAAAATATTATACAATATATTATAACAACAAATATTGTAAAAACAACAACATTATAACAACAAAAATATTATAACAAAAATTGACGAAATTTCTTTATACGCTTATTAGCCAATCGTAATGAGGTTTTGAGGGTTTTGCGCCATAGCAACCATTACTTCTCTTTTGCAGTCACCCAGATAGCAGATGGGCATTGTTAATTACAAAAGAAGTGAATGGTCAGTGTTGAGAATTTCTTAAACTTATGAGCAAAAAACCATTAAGGGGTAAGCCTGAAGTACCATATGTATGTTTTCCCTAATTATTCAATAAGGGTCCATGATATAATGTGATAAATGCTTGTTGTACATAATGATTACCGGTAGTAAACAACCTTCTCATTCTTAGCTGAACTCTCTGTACCAAACAGACAAGACAGAATATAATGAAATCCAACAATAACACTTATATGGTTTTGTCAATTAGAATATTTATCTCAAACCACTCATTATTTACAGAGCTGTTTTGGGGTTTACTTTATTTGTTTATTATTCTTATTATTATTATTACTTCGGCGCATAAGAAAAATTTGGTACAAACTGTCAAACCACTCATTATTTACAGAGCTGTATTGGGTTTATTTTATTTGTTTATTATGATTACTATTCACTTCAGCGCATAAGAAAAATTTGGTACAAACTGTCCTCTCATTCGGAAGCATTCCTACACAAAAATTTTACAAATGCCAGGATATTTCTTTTCCGCGCTTGTCAAGCTTGCGGTTGTTTGCCCGATTCCATTTAATGAGTCAATCTCCAAGGTCTAACGTAAAGAGATTACAGTCTTCGGGTACCTCAATCTACCTTCTCACCTCACTGTCGTCAGGCTGTGAGCAATCATCTTTATCCGTTTCATTCATGGCAGTCTTCTCTCCCAGGAAATACGCTAGCAGTCTGGTGGTCAGGATGCTGCCCTGGGTGTCTGACTGCCAGACCCCTGGGTAAAGGTCAATAGCGATGGGAGCTGAAACAAGCAGAGGAATAGCAGATGAGAGACGGCAGGGAGAGGAGGGGACAATTAACACTGGCCAGACGATGTGATACTCCAGTACAGACGGTAATCCTCCACCCCACCCACAATGAACCCACCCACAATGACCCTTACCCCCTCCTCCTCCTCCCACCCCCATTATCAATTCCATTCCCTTGAACTAAAGCTAGATCTATATATAAAAAAAACCTTGCAACAAACTGCCTATCTATTGCAAAAAGCCACCACCCCCCCACTCCCCCTTCCATACCCTCCTTCATCTATCTTGAACTAAAGCTAGATCTATATCATTAACAAAGATATCTTTAAGGAGAGATGAAATTACAAAACCTTTAAACAAATTTCTTATCTACTGCAAAAAGCCACCCCCCCAACACCCCTTCCATACCCTCCTTCATCTATCTTGAACTAAAGCTAGATCTAAAATGATAACAAGGATATCTTTAAAGAAAGATGAAAAAAGGAAAACCTTTAAACAAACTTCCTATCTACTGCAAAAAGCCACCACCCCCCCTCCAACACCCCTTCCATACCCTCCTTCATCTATCTTGAACTAAAGCTATATCGTTGACAAGGATATCTTTAAAGAGAGATGAAAAAAGAAAAACCTTTAAACAACTTCCTATCTACTGCAAAATGCCACCCACCCCCCCCCCCCCAACTCCCCCTTCCATACCCTCCTTCATCTATCTTGAACTAAAGCTATATCATTGACAAGCATATCTTTAAAGTGAGATGCAAAGCAAAACCCTTTAACAAACTGCCTATCTTCTGCAAAAAGCCACCCCCCCCAACTCCCCCTTCCATACCCTCCTTTATCTATCTTGAACAAAAGCTAGATCTATATTGTTAACAAGGATATCTTTAAAGAAAGATGAAAAAAGGAAAACCTTTAAACAAACTGCCTATCTACTGCAGAAAGCCACCCCCCCAACACCCCTTCCATACCCTCCTTCATCTATCTTGAACTAAAGCTAGATCTAAAATGATAACAAGGATATCTTTAAAGAAAGATGAAAAAAGAAAAACCTTTAAACAAACTTCCTATCTACTGCAAAAAGCCACCTACCCCGCCCCCCCCCCACCTACCATTCCCTTCTTCATCTATCTTGAACTAATATATTATTAAAGAAATCTCTCAACAAACTGCTTATCTACTGCCAAGTTTTTATTATATCTAGCTTTAGTTCAAGCTAGATGAAGGAGGGAATAGAAGGGGAGTGAGTGGAGGGGGAGGGGGAGTGGGGGTGCTTTTTGCAGTAGAGAAGCTTTCTCAGAGGCTCACTGAAACAAAAGCAAAAACAACAACTAAAACCAGACTATGAACACATTGAGAGAAAGAGATGGAAAGGCAGTTAAACTGGACTATTGGAATGGACAGGCAATTAAACTGGACTATTGGTCACTGACTACAGCAATGACAGAGACTAAGGAGAGGTCAGATCAATGGGAAGAGCGACGTGGGTTAATTTTTTTTTCTTTCTTTTTTCTTCGCAAGAACACTTCACGCTGAGAGTTGATGTTCCCATCTTTTCATATCTTGAGAAAATCGAAATACCACGAAGAAAATATTCCCTGAAGAGACTATCCCATGGAGAGAGAAAAACATAATAAGAAAGACTGGAAAGACTGGAAAAACGAACCCCAGACGGGTCAAGTTTACTGTATTTATACAGATAAAAATTCTCACTGCCTCACTTACATATGTGGACATCCGCCTTCTGTTGTAAGCTACGGAACAGGGAACAATTGGCGTTCACCAGAAAACAAAAGAGTAGGTCGTTGACCTGCCAAAGACAAAAGGAAGAAACACAGAAAGTGTAAAGGACACTATGACTACATGGTTTCATAACATGCCACTTTATATCAACTACTATGCATGGGAAAGACACTTAGCCGACACTACTGCATAGCAGAGTATATGTGGGTTGACATTATAATGCCTGCACTGTTTTATATAGCCTATGAAGATACCTGGTTTATGTGGGTAGGACACTATGATGTCTACACTGTTCTACAGCTTACCTAGTACCTGGTATGGGTAGGACACTATGATGTCTACAGCCTACCAGGTACCAAAAAGATATGTGGGTAGACAATATGTCTATACAGTTCTATAGCCTAACCAGTACCTGGTATATGTGGTTAGGACACTCCTACACTTTTCCATGGCCTACCAGGTACTAAAGATTGTATGTGGGTAGACACTATGATGTCAGCACTGTTTTATAAAGCCTACCATGTACCTGGTATATGTAGGTAGGAAACTCTTTCTACACTGTTCCCTAGCCTACCAGGTACCAAAGATATATGTGGGTAGACACCATGATGTCTGCACAGTTCTATACCCTACCCAGTACCTGGTATATGTGGATAGGGCACTCTGATGTCTACACTGT
This sequence comes from Apostichopus japonicus, assembly GCF_037975245.1. NCBI lineage: Eukaryota > Metazoa > Echinodermata > Holothuroidea > Aspidochirotida > Stichopodidae > Apostichopus > Apostichopus japonicus. Next base: position 25,337,911 of record NC_092572.1, read on the forward strand.
TCTATACCCTGCCAGGTTCCTGGTATATGTGGGTAGACACTATGTCTACACAGCTCTATAGCCTACCCAATACCCGGTATATGTGGGTAGTACACTAAGATGCCTACACAGTTCTATAGCCTACCCGGTACCTGGTGTATTTGGGTAGTACACTATGATGTCTACACAGTTCTATAGCCTACCCAGTACCTGGTATATGTGGGTAGACACTATGTCTACACAGTTCTATAGCCTACCCAGTAACCGGTATATGTGGGTAGTACACTAAGATGCCTACACAGTTCTATAGCCTACCCGGTACCTGGTGTATTTGGGTAGTACACTATGATGTCTACACAGTTCTATAGCCTACCCGGTACCTGGTTATATGTGGGTAGTGCACTATGATGTCTACACAGTTCTATAGCCTACCCAGTAACCGGTATATGTGGGTAGTACACTAAGATGTCTGCACAGTTCTATAGCCTACCCTGTACCTGGTATATGTGGGTAGGACACTCTGATGTCTACACTGTTCTATAGCCTACCGAGTACCTGGTATATGTGGGTAGTGCACTATGATGTCTACACAGTTCTATAGCCTACCCTGTACCTGGTAAATGTGGGTAGTAAACTATGTCTACACAGTTCTATATCCTACCCAGTAGTTGGTATATGTGTGTAGACACTATATCTACACTGTTCTATAGCCTACCCAGTACCTGGTATATGTGGGTAGGACACCCTTCTCACACTGTTCCATAGCCTATCAGATACCAAGCAGTATATGTCGGGAGGACACTTTCACCAAACTACATAAAGTCTTACCGTAGTCACATCTGTCTTCACAGAGCTTTCATCACCTCCAGCTAAAGAGACCAGTGTTTTAGCTACTGTTTCAGCAACTTTGTTCAATTTCTAAAGAATCAAAAGAAAAGACATTTGACACCGAGGAATCTTACATCTTCATCTTTAGATTATATCTGTACAATTGGAAGAACCACTGCACCTGGTTTTTTTTTGGTACAACTTAAATACTACCAATTAATTCTCTTCAATTAATTCTTAGGGATGATCCTGGGTTAAAACAAAATCACGGAACTTTGCAAAAATTGCTGTATAGGCTCTAGTTTGTGTATGCTACAGTGTGTTAGGATAATAGTTTTTGTCCCCGAGGTAGAAAAGAAATCACAGATATTCCACGAATTCGCGGAAAAAGCTCATGCATGAATTATCCTGTTCCGAATCACCAAAGTCACTTTAGCTGGCCAGAGGTCTCACCCATGTTGAAATCATTTTCCATGTAATAGAAAATTAAGTTCATTTTCATCTTTCAAGCCCTTGGAACCCTAGAGAGGAAGAAGAAACATTTCCCCCGACCCATCAATACACAGTAAGGCCATCTTCTTAAACAGAGATGACACGATCAGTCTTTATCTCACTAACTCGAGTACAGATAGATGTCAGTGAAAAATATCAACGGCCCCGTTTGTTCAGACTCCTAAAATTTTTCCTGTGAGTCCAAGCAGAACACTTTCATCGTCTTAGTACACCCAAACCAAAAAATTAAATAAGATAACACTAAAAAAAAAATTTGATGGACTGAGGTTATTTTGACTCCAGGTTGAGAAAGATGATAATAGGCAGACCATGCAATAAACAAGGGAACTGTGTTCCTACCTTGGCAAGGTACAATACTTCTGTTTTGTTATCCTTATCGATTCCAAGGTCGTAAGGGAAGTCGTAACGGCTATTGTAAAACCTTTGGAGAAACAAAACTTTTTTATGTCAAATTTGTAATCAGTGCAAGGAATCTTCTTCTTTGGAGTAATTTGAAGTCTGTTTGTGACAAGAATCAATCCGTCTGGCTCATAGGCATCTGTACAATGTGTCTCTATGGGGTTTGTGGTCCATCTAGGTTGGATGTATGGAGATGAATGAATGTGTGACATCATATAACCAAGTCATATCAAGCATTTTGGGAGACTGAGGTAACTCTTGCAGAAAGGATATTGCTAAATTCTCTTTTTATACTCACTTGGTGTTAAATTATCTTTTCATACTCACCTATGATAAAATTCTCTTTTCATACTCACCCATTGTTAAATTCTCTTTTCATATTCACCTATTGTTAAATTCTCTTTTCTCGTTCACTGATTGATAATTGTTCTATACATACTCACCTATTGTTAAACTCTTTTTTAATACTCACCTATTGTTAAATTCTCTTCTCTCATTTACTTATTATAAAATTCTCTATACATACTCACGTATTGTTAAATTCTCTTTTCATACTCACCTATTGCTATATCTCTTTTCAGACTCACCTACTGTTCAATTCTCTTTCATACTTACCTATTGTTATATTCCCTTTTCATACTCACTTATTGTTAAACTCTCCTTTCATACTCACTTATTGTTAATTTCTTACCTATTGTTAAATTCTCTTTTCATACTCACCTATTGTTAAATTATCTTTTAATACTAACCTATTGTTAAATTCCCTTTTCATACTCACCTATTCTTATATCTCTTTTCATACTCACCTATTGTTAAATTTTCTTTTCATACTCACCTGTTGTTAAATTCTCTTTTCATACTCACCTATTGTTGATTTCTTACCTATTGTGAAATTCTCTTTTCATACTAACCTATTGCTAAATGCTCTTTTAATACTAACCTATTGTTAAATTCTCTTTTCATACTCACCTATTGTTATCTCTTTTCATACTCACCTACTGTTAAATTCTCTTTTCAAACTCACCTATAGTTATATTCTCTTTTCACACTCACTTATTGTTAAATTCTCTTTTCATACTCACCTATTGTTAAATTCTCTTTTCATACCTATTGTTATATTCCCTTTTCATGCTCACCTATTGTTTTATCTCTTATCATACTCACCTATTGTTATATTCTCTTTCGTGATCAGTCAGTACTACTCCAGGGATGTTAATACCAGTCTTAAGAAACTGTTGGAATGATGCTGGAGGGAGTGGTATGTCTGCTGGCACTGTGTTTACCTCTACAGGGCCCACCTCTTGAAGAATCTTTATTAAATCATCGGTCTGGAGTGATAGAGAAAACACACCAAAGAGTGAATCAAAATCATGTCTGATGGTTATATTTAGGTTAGATAATACCTATTGACGTACACAGGATTTCCAGATGTTGGAAGGGGGAGGGTGGGGGTGGGGGGGAGATGGGACAATTTAGGTCTGGACAAGACTCTTAAGGATAGGCAGTATCCTTAAAGAGTCTTGTCCAGACCTAACTCGTCACTACAAATGAGGGGAGTGGCTGTGGGTTGGTAGAATGCAAGAAAGGGTACCCTCAGAAAACTTTAGATGTGTAAGTGGTGCAATCTGAGGGCAAATTTAGACTGTACATTAGGTTTACAAACAGGTCTAAATGGAAGGTTCACACTTTTGAATTTTAAAAGACAATCCCTGATTGAACATTTTTATACCTGACTGAATTGTTTTCCCCAAAACTATAGGTGCAGGTGGGAGAGGGGTGGGGGGAGGGTTCATGGTCACTGATCCCAAGCAGCCTTACTGGAGGATGCTGCCCTAGTTTTGACACAGTGTCATATTATACACAAAGTTTCTCAAGACTTTTGTCATCTATTGTGACATAACTGAAGACTTGTAGTTTTGTACAAGTAGAATCCCCCTTGTAATTAGTACTAGGAGAGTATAGGAAATTCCCTTTGGTACAAGTATGTATGTATATGTATGTATATTAGATCCTCCTGTAAGCAGGAACTCGCGAAGAAGCCTCATTGGCTTATCAAAGCCGCAAGCTGACCGAAGTCAGTCTCTTACATTCATATTTAACATCCATGATTATGAATTGTCAATTGTCAACAACTCTGTAACTGGACGACATACATTGATCTGGGAGAGACTCGAACCGGGACCTTATGATTGTAAGGCGCCGGCGTTAACCACTGAGCTAACACTCTCAAGTACTACACGAGTGTAAGAGAATTCCCCTTGGTATGAGAACAAAGTGAGTGCAACAGAATTCCTATTGGTACCAGTACTAGGCGAGTACAAGCAGAATTCCTGTTGGTATGAGTACTAAACGAGTATAGGAGAATTCCCCTTGGTGTGAGAACAAAGTGAGTGCAACAGAATTCCTGTTGGTACCAGTACTAGGCGAGTACAAGTGGAACTCCTGTTGCTATGAGTACTAGGCAATACAAGTTGAATTCCCATTGGTATGACTACAAGGCGAGTACAACAGAATTCCTGTTGCTATGAGTCCTAGGCAATACAAGTTGAATTCCACTTGGTATGAGTACTAGGCTAGTACAAGATGAATTCCCGTCGGTATGAGTACTAGGTGACGTACAAGTCTCAAAGTGTGAGCATGAGCACTTAACCTTTGCATTAGAACCTATACTAGTTATCAAATAACGCCCAGAGTTTGAGTACAAACCCTTGAGTGAGGGGGGGTCAGTATGAGTACAGCCAACTATTCAATAAAATGACAACACATGCAGACCTGTTACAAGTCGTCAATAAATTTATGCAAATAAATGCGACAAACAGTGTCTATTAAAACACTTTTATGATGACAAAAGCAGTTCTCAGCTTTGCTATGTAAAATAGATAACAACCACCAGTTGATTACATTTGCACATATCTCCTGCATTTGTCCTCCCTGAGTTAGTGAAATTACCTTTTTCTTGGTGCCCTCATCCGCCTGCGAGATTGGATCGACATGTGCATAGTAAGTTCCGTTCGATAAGCCCAGTTGTCTGAGCTCCAAGACGTAGCTGATGTCGGTGACGTTCATCTGAGGCAACCTCTTCTTCTTCTCCTTCTCCTCCTTCTTTATCGTTTCTTTAGACGTTGGGAAGTAGCCTCTCATCATGTCGTAGACCATCCGAGAGGAACCTGAATAATCGTAGCTCTCCTAAAACGGGATCAAATGTCAGAATATGAGACTGATGATGTCAAGCTTAGTTTTAGCCAACTCGGGAACGAGAGAATCAGGATGGAATTGTAAATCGTCGTGAACTGTTTTTAGCTATCTAGACAGTTATAGTTTAAAAGCTTAAAGTTGAAGGCTTACAGTCTTGTACAAGGCCTAGGCCTTCTCACGTGTACGTGACTTTTGCACCTTAACCCTGGTCATCGGTAACTTGTCACACCTTCACACCAAAGTGTGCACAATTCGATCAATCTCTACTGGGTCACCACAGTGGACCACATCCACGTGTCCCCGGGGGGACTTCCCAAAGTGCGCAGAAGACACAAGCCGGCTGCACAACAATATTTACAAGTTACTTCGCAAGTCCCCATTTATACACCTGGGTGAAGAGAGGCAATGGAGATAAAAGTGCCTTGCCCAAGGACACAACGCAATGATCTGGCCAGGACTCGAACCTGCAATCCTTAGATCACAAGTCCTCTGCTTTAACCATTTGACCACAACGCCCCCCAACGTTGGCAAGAGAAAGTTGGGAATTATACCGAATCTCAGATTGCACACAGTAACATGCATCCACACCCCTCCCAAAAGTATGGGCATAGAAAATTATATTATCTGCAGCCCGACTGCACCCCTGACTGTTTCAATCTCTGATGTCCCAAGCCATGACCCACCTTAACTTTACCCCAAATTAAACATATCAAAGTGATGTTCCCAAAAGCCCAACTGCCAGACCCTACTGAACAAGTCAATATAACAGATGTCAAACAGTTTATATTAAACATAAAAAAAAAATTCATACTGTTAAGGTTAAATGTATACGGGGTTGATGCATAAGTATAATTCAATATCTTCCGTTTGCTACCTCACCAAGACAATTAATGTTTGTTAATTCTAGATATATCTGAACTTGATATTATAACAGCATTCACAAACTAATGTTTCCATATTTCGTTGTTTTATTCACATTACTGTGCCCATTTTTATGTATATTCATATTTTTATGTTCTTTATTGTGGTTTATAATCCTGTCTTATATCATTTTTTTACTTTTATTGCTGTTGTTATTACTTTTAGGTTTTCTTAAGTTTGGTCATTTTATATTCCAGGTATTGGTTCTTTTGTACAGTGCTCTTGAGCATGTTTCATTTCATGATAACAGCACTTTAATATTTGGTATTTTATTTTTTATCATCATCCCATATGCACTGTTTACTACATCACCCAGATAACTAATGTTTATTAAGTCTAACGATATCTTTACTTAATATGTATGACAACAAATTCAAATGAATATTTCCAAATCATCCTTCCCTAAGCACTGTTCGCTATATCAGCAAGACAATTACTGTTTGTTAAGTCTAGCTATATCTTAACTTGATATTATAACAGAATACACAAACTAATATTTTCCATATCATCATTCCCCCCTATGCACTGTTTACTACATCACCCAGACAACTAATGTTTGTTACGTCTAAAGATATCTTTACTTAATATAATGGCAACAAATCCAAACGAATATTTCTATTTCATTCTCCCCTACACAATGTTTGCTATATTACACTAACACTTAATGTTTTTTCCTTTACTAACTATATCTTTACTTGATATAAAAACAGCAAATTCAAACGAATAGTTCAATATCATCATTTCCCCATTATGCACTGTTCGAATATATATCACCCAAACACTTAATTTTTTTTCCTTTACTAACTATATCTTAACTTGATATAATAACAGCAAATTCAAACAAATACTTCCATATCATTCTTCCCAAGCACTGTTAGCTACATCAGCAAGACACTTACTGTTTTTTTAGTCTAACTACATCTTTACCTCATATAATAACAGCAAATTCAAACAAATATTACAATATCATCATTCCCCCCTATGCACTGTTAGCTATATCACCCAAACAGTTAATGTTTTTTCCTTTACTAACTATATCTTTACTTGATATTATAAAAACAAATTCAAACAAATATTTCCATTTCATCCTTCCTTAAGCACTGTTGGCTATATCAGCAAGACAATTACTGTTTGTTCCAACTATAAAATAATCTTAACTTTGATCACATCCTTTCTTGCTTGATTGAGAAGCCTAAAATTAGTCTTCTAAAATAAAGTAGAGTAAAGAGAGTAAAATAGAGCAAAGTAGGCATTCCAGAGAACTCACCGTGTTGAACAATGCAAACATGACATCATGCTCCCAAGAGTCCTTCTCTTTTTTGGATATTTTACCGATGGCTTCTGCAGCTGCTAAGAGGGGTACGAAACTGGTAACGACAGACTCGGCCCCCACTCTGGGAAAGAGGCTGTAAAATAGTGATGTGGCATCAAGCTGAAAGGAACGTAAAAGGCAAATTATATTACAGTTACAAATGATACAGAAATATGAGCACAGGCCTTGGTCACTCCTATATCCACACGCCCACAAAATGGGTATCAAAAATTACATCAAACTCAGCCATCAAACTGAAAAAACAGACATCTTAAAGTAAAATGTATGATTATTAAAAAATATGATAACCTGCCCTGGTCACTCTTTTTTTCACACACCCACGGCCAGGGTGTCAAAACATAAAAATCAGCCATCAAACTGAAAAACACAGACATTTGTGAGCTAAATACATGTATGGTTATTAGAAAATATGAGCAACGGGCTTGGTCACTCTATCTCCACACATCCACAGCATGGGTATCAAAACATAAAAATCAGCTATCAAACTGAGAAAAAAAAAAAAGACATCTTGGAGTGAAATGTATGGCTATTAGTATATATGTGCAGATGAGTAGATGTCTCACCCATGTTCTGCCTCTTTGCCAACCCACCCCCATTCACCAGGTAAGACATAGCAAAACTAGGATGTTCTATCAGCTGTAAAGATACTCTACAACAATAAAGTCTGCTGCCTCCCCCCTCCCAACCCCTCCCCCCCCCACCAACTTAAAATCCCAACTTACTGAAAAAGACATCTTAGAACACAAGAGTATGAGCATCCTTCAGATACTCATTTGTGCCTAACTCTATTCATATATTTAATTCACAAGTGAGAAGATAAGTTACTTATTTAAAGGACTTGCTGTATATTTGTTGTATTACTGAATGTGTATTGCAGTTTATTGACTTAAACTATTGCTATTTTTTTTTTCTTTCGTTTACGACCTGTGTAAGCCGAATTTCCGATTGTGGACAATAAATTCGAATTCAAATTCTGCCAGCCCCCCCCATGCCCGGAAGGGATGGCAAAATTAAAGATGTCTTATCGGCTGAAAGGAAAGACCAGGAAGTCTGCACCCAGTTTGGTTTTAGTTTATATAGGAACCATTTTTCTTCTTGTTTTTTTTTTTTCTCTTTTTATCATTTCTCCTTTTCGTTCTGGTGCTTAGAAATCTTTCAATCATGATAAGGACTGGTTTTAACCAAATGTAAAGCCACCCAATTTTGATTGCAAAATGTTCATTCAGATGGGGTTGTAATATTTTTTCCAGTTCTTTAAATGGAAAGACACAAAACATGTGGATCGATATTTAAGCAGGAAAGTTAAATGTCGCACTGTTCCCGTTTTTCCGACTCACCGGTAATCTTTTAACAGCCTGTGCGGGCATGAAAACGATCAAAACATCTTATAAGAAGTATAACAGATAAAAACATGTACACAAAGATGAGATACCGCCCATCCGCGTTAGTGTGGAACAGGCGGAAATGAACAAAGTAGTTTCGCGGAACTACTACCTCAGAAAATAACGTTACGCTAATAAAAAACGAACACATGGGCGTGAATTGCACACTTAAAATAGCCCCCAAACTCCCTCACTTTATCAGAAAAGGATACTTATCAGGCTGTAATAGGCTGTTGTAAAGTCTGAAATCCTAAAGGATGTCCTTCTAGGTAAAAATTCAATGTAATACGGGCAATTTTTGAAATATTTCAATCCACTACGAAAACGCATGAGTTAACACTTTGGATGGTAGAATGAGGAGGAAGGGCAACGACCGGAGGAGCCGGTCGCTGAGGGTGCACAGTGTTAAAAGATTACCAGGGCATACTAGACACGGTAGAATGAGGTGGTAAGGTTGTGGGGAGACAGGTAAGCGAGGAGCGAAGTAAATCCCGTTTTTCTGACTCACCGGAGAGGCAGCAAGAATGACGGACTTGTAGCTAGAGCTGTTGTCAGAATTCTTTGCAAAACCCCAAACATTATTATCTCCGATCGGATCACAGTAAGAACCTGTTGTATGAACAAAAAAGAGAAACTCTGTTACAGGTAAGTCCAATGTTATTAAAACACAAGTTACCCTATAGCAGGATGTTGCAGTCAAAGTCATATCAATTTCTGAGCTTCATTTATAAGTTACTAATTTGTCTAAACCATTGCTGTTCAATTAAATGAAAGCCCATATTATGCTCTCCCCCACCCCCCCCCCTCCCCGTTCAACCTGTCCTTCCTCATATGGCAGGTCTGGAAAAGTAACCTCAATCACAGATAGAACAACAGCGGAGAAGTAACAGTTGCCCTATATACGTGTACAGTTACCCTATATACACATACAGTTACCCCATGCACATACAGTTACCCTATACACATACAGTTACCCTATACACATACAGTTACCCTATACACATAGTTGCCCTATACACATACAGTTGCCCTATACACATACAGTTACCCTATACACATAGTTACCCTATACACATACAGTTACCCTATACACATACAGTTTAGGCTTGCACGGTAAACCGGTTTTAGTACCGAAACCGTTTTCTTCCGACCGAATTTCGGTACTATTTTTTATTTTAAGAAAACCGAAAAACCGGAAAAACCGAAATGTGAATAGCAAATACTTGGAAAAAAAGCAAAGTTTGTTGACTTTGGTTTTTCCTATTTACCGTTCTTTTTGCACTATGAAAGTAAATTGCAACAAGAGAAAGCTTTTCTGATAGACGACATTGTCAGCTACGATCGGCACACGCCGTAACCAGTGCTTGAGGGTGGATAGCTAGGCCTAACATTAGGCTATGCAGCCCATATATGCGTGCATCAGTTAGGTGACCTTGTAGTATTGAACTGACCTTGGTGGACCAACGTTAGTAGTTGTGAGAAGTACACACTCATATGACGAGATGCAGTTCAAAATAAATTGTTATATCCAACATGTTTGTCCTCTTTGTGTTGTTCTTATTATTTAACTTCAATTTAACAGTAGAGGATATCGAGAAAATCTTTTCAAACGCATTGATCACAGCTAGTGTTCAAAAAATGAACGTTAAAACTTCAAAGGTACATTGCGCAATCCACAATACCATACGACATGTACAGTCGCAGGGGGGGGGGGGGCTCTGTGAGTTTAACAACTAAGATGCAACAAGTAACATTAAACCAATCACGGGGGGCCTTTGAGTTTAACAACTAAGATGCAACAAGTAACAATCACGGGGGGGGGCTCTGAGTTTAACAACTGAGATGCAACAAGTAACATTAGACCAATCACAGTCCATTATTCACAAGAGACACCTGGTGTCAGGCTTGAGTCAAGGAATATTAAAGGAGTAACAATGTTGCATACATGGCTGGAAATTACAGATGTTGCTGTTGGGACAATTCTCCTTTGTATGCTAATAGATTTTATTTTCTTTGTGAATTTCCTTTAAACATTTCTTCTTATCAGTTATCAGACAAGGCATCTCTCAGTTGGTTTTTCGTTTACGTTGATGAACACATGTTTCCAACTTAAACGTTAACAATTTATATTCTTTGCCGACTTAATCCCCGCTTTTGCCAGCGATATTTTTCAACTTGTACTTGAAAGTGTACACGGTAAATTTACCCCAAGATACCACCCGCGAACATGGCTAGAGCCTGGTGCAATTTGGTACCTTCGAACACTGTCAGCCACTTCTGAATATATTGGACCAATCATATTGTAAAGCATTTTTTTTACGATCTCCAATTGGTCATAATGGGGTTTACGCTCGGCCCTCATCTCCGAAAATATAATATATAATATAATATAACATGACCGTGCATGATATTTTTTCTGAATACGAATTTGAACTTTGTGAATTACAGTAAACACAAGACAAACGATACGTGTACGTGATGTTAAAACTTTAAAAAAAATTCACTAACACATTTCTTTTCGACATGTTTACTTCAGTTTAGTTAACGTGGGTTATAAAATGAGAGTCATGAAGGCAGTAATATTTCTTGAATTTATTCTCCTTATTTTTAACCCTTTACTGCGAACAAACAGACTTCAACCCGCTGTTGGTAAAGCTTCAAAAATACGCATCTTAGCGATCGTGATTTGGATGTTTTCAATGCAATTCGGGAGGGGAAAAAAACGGTTTTTGAGCCAGATTCGGTTTTTTGCTAGAGAAAAACTGGTTGTAAGTTTTCACGAAACCGTGCAAGCTTAATACAGTTACCCTATTAACATACAGTTACCATAGACACATAGTTGCCCTATACACAAACAGTACCCTATACACATACAGTTACCCCATACACATACAGTACCCTATACACATACAGTTACCCATACACAAACAGTACCCTATACACATACAGTTACCCCATACACATACAGTACCCTATACACATACAGTTACCCATACACAAACAGTACCCTATACACATACAGTTACCCCATACACATACAGTTACCCCATACACATACAGTTACCCTATACACGTACAGTTACCATGTACACATAGTTGCCCTATACACATACAGTTACCCCATACACATACAGTTACCCTATACACATACAGTTACCCTATACATACAGTTACACCATACACACATAGTTACCCTATACACATATCAACCTCATAGTTGTCTAGTTTACATGGTGCTATCCATATTTAGTACAGGATTAAGGCTTACTAATTACTACTTCACATGCTGCTAGCCATATCATGTACACAGTAAAGGCTTACTAATGACTAGTTTACATGCTGATTTCCATATTCAGTACACAGTAAAGGCTTACTTATTTCCAGGTTTGAAGTCCTCTGTGTCCTCCACATACAGGTCGGCGTATCCTTGACGCCATGCATGAAATCTTTGAGCTCCATGGCGCAGAGCGGGTACTCGGCTTCCGTATCATCTGGATGGTTGTGGTTGTAGTAACACTGTAGGGAGGAATTATAATAATAATAATAATTAATTAACAGTTCTTATATAGCGCAACTTACAATAAAGTCTCGCCGCGCTGTACTTAACCCTGGTCATTGGTAACTTGTCACACCTACACACCAAAGTGTGCACAATTCAAACAATCTCTCCTGGGGCACCACAGTGCACCACAGCCACGTGTCCCCGGGGGGACTTCCCATAAGGCGCAGCAGACTCAAGCAGGCCGCACAACAATATCTACAAGTTACTTTGCAAGTCCCCATTTATACACCTTGGTGAAGAGAGGCAATGGAAATAAAGTGCCTAGCCCAAGGACACAACACAATGATTTGGCCTGGGCTCGAACCTGTAATCCTTAGATCACAAGTCCACTGCCTTAACCACTTGACCACAACGCCCTCCGGAAACAGAGGGCAACATCTGCCAATGCTAAATCGCAAAAGAACACAGAAACTAATAATTTAATCTTAAACTAATAATAAACAGTGCTAGCTGTTGTGACATGGTCACATGCTTTCCACTTCTTAGAAAAGAAAATTTCGGATATTTCTGCTTCTTATCATTGATAATCTCCTTATTAGACCTTTTCTTGTTTTTCTTCTCTGACTTTGATATTCATTTTGCTCTTTGGGCGAGAAAGAGGGCAGCAATGCAGAATGCAATCATCCCATTCAAGATTTTCATTCTGAATGTTTGGCATTCATATTTCACCTATGACGTCACTGTTACCGATGTTGTCACAATATCGCTTATGTGATATAGCAAAGATACAGTGTCTATAAATGGTCAGTGCTTATTAAAAACACAAGTAGTCATCTTTAATATTTGTTGACCATTTTTTTTTTTTGTTATTTCTTTGTCTCGCTATAATCTCCTTTGAATGCCTCTTCAACTTTGATGTTCTGTTCACTATTGTGGTAGAGGGGGAGAAGGGTGAGGTGGAAGGATTACAATCAGCAAATGCAGAATGCAACCGTTCCAATTACGTTCCTTTAACAATATAATCAATTTGTAAACAATGGCAGGCCTTATCATTTTTACACAATTTTTAAACATTGTGTAAAAAAAAAATTCTTCTCCAGTTTATTCCCTCTCCCCTTCCCTTCATCTTCTCTTTGTCCCTCCACAGTTTATCTCCTAACACTCTCCTCTTCCCCTGTTGGTTTCTTTCTTTATTCTCTCCATCCCTTGTCTACTAATCCCCTTACATCTATCTCTTTGTGTTCACCATGCTCATTAACCTGCCTGTATTCTGTGCGTGTTTTTGTCCCTTCTGTTACTGTCACTTGTCATTTAGCCTCTGAAGAAGATCCTGCTAGGAACGAAACATCAGGCCAACTTACTTTTACACAATTTTTAAACATATTAGACACAAAAACAGCCCACTGGGTTCTTACCTCTCTTATAAACTCTACTTCCGATTCACTCGTAAGGGCAAGTACAGGGACACCAAAGTCCACTTCAAAGTTACTACCGGTGCCGTTGAGGTTCCATGTGACCGACGAGCAGCTGCCGAGATCTGTTCCATTGTAGAGGCCTGCAGACGAAGAAGATGGAACTTCGGAATGATGCATTGAAGCGGGAGAACGGAGAGAAAGAGTCCTGGATGCAACAGGACTCATGGGAAAGGGATGGGGATGGGGGATGGGGGGTGGGAAGTTGGAGAGGGGAGCAAAATTTGTTGGTTTGGGTCCACTAGGTATGCAAGAAGTCCTGAGTAACATAGGTACTCTTTTGACGACTCTTTTGACGTCTCACAAATTTTAAAATAAATTTTTAAGTTTTTGATAAGTTTTTTTAAAAATGACGAAACCGTCCTGAGTAACTGTAAATGGCAAAGTCAATGAATATGGAAAACAGTGAAAAGCTGCAGGCCGATGTATCCTTCTGATAAATAATTCTAACTTATCCTAATTTTGACATAGTTCATATTGACACGGTTGCTTACTTAAATTTAAATGCTAAATTCACCACATTTCATTAATCGCATAATATAGCAACGATACCAAATGATCTATTCCCTGGAATTGCTCGTGTTTTACCATAAAGTCACGATAATCTCCATGAGAAAAGACAAACGAGGTAGACAAAAGCGATTGGTTTGGTCAAACTCTCGATTAGACCCGTATCTTACCAAAGTTGTCATTCGGGCAAGATCTATCTGATGAATACCTAAAAGATTCGTCATCAATGATGTCATTCCTCGTTCTGTTGCTGTGGTCCACAAGGATACCACTGATCTTCTTTGTCGCTAATAATTTTTCGATGTTAGACCTACAAGACAAGGAAATAGTATCACTGTAAGTCATTAATAAATGATAAATGATAACCAGGTGCATTTCTATCAAAACTACGCTAGGTTCACAATGATGGTGCTCTCAAAATCGGGTCTAAAATCGTGTTGAATGGAACTTTAACCTACTGTAAATTAAATCAATTTGCAATTGGCATCTCTGGTTTTCACTTTCTTTCTTTTCTTTCTCCTTTTTTATATTTATCTCTCTTTTTTTCTTTTTTCTCTCTCGCTTCTTTTTGATTTCTTATGGGCAGACACCATTTGGAAAGTTCAGTTAAATAGTGTGGACTCATAGAAGCATTTAAACGACAACACATGGATTTAATATGCTTCTAGAAGAGATGGGGCCGAGGTGGGGTATAAACAAGGCAGTAAATTAAAATCATTTTAAAGTTCAATGTACCTCTTGATCATAGATAAACAGTTGTAACTTTATATGTCAGAAGTGTGCAGTAAATGTACCGTTGTTACACAAGTTTTGTTAGCTGAACATATACTGTGGGCAAGTCAAATGAAGGGGAAAACTATCCCTCTTCCTAACATCACCAACATCCCTCTTGGAACTGAGAAGGGAAAGAAGAATAACCTCCTATCAACACCCCTTCCCCCCCCCCCAGCAGTTCCACTAGACTCCCTACCCACATAACCATCGTATGATGGTTGATAGCGAATGCACATTAAACTACAATACTGTCGTGTTAGCTAGTAATAATTACACTACAGTATTATAGTGTTAGCTAGTACACATTACACTACAGTATTATCATGTTAGCTAGTAAAAATTACAGTTCAGTATTATCATGTTAGCTAGTTTACATTTGTATTATCGTGTTAGCTAGTATGTACATTACACTGCAGTATTATTGTGTTAGCTAGTACACATTACCCTACAGTATTATCGTGTTAGCTAGTGCACATTACACTACAGTATTATCGTGTTAGCTAGTATGTGCATTACACTACAGTATTACCGTGATAGCTGGTATGTACACTACACTACAGTATTATCATGTTAGCTAGGACACATTACACTACAGTATTATCTTGTTAGCTAGTGCACATTACACTACAGTATTATCGTGTTAGCTAGTATGTATATTACACTACAGTATTACCATGACAGCTGGTATGTACACTACACTACAGTATTATCATGTTAGCTACACATTACCCTACAGTATTATCATGTTAGCTAGTACACATTACCCTACAGTATTATCGTTTTAGCTAGTACACATTACACTACCTGGTAAACATATCTGCTGCACTGAAGAAGGCAATATACGGTGAATAAGAACCGTTGACGTTAAGCCAGTCTATGTCGGCATCTTCCTCAATCAAATGTAAGACACCTGTGTTGCCATTAAAATCACCTGCAGGAGGGGAGGAGAAATATATTAGTCATGACTGTTGGGAATGGATGCAAGATTGGGTACTCTCATTGAAACAAGATATAAAGTACCCTACATTCAACTCGACAGCATTTTAGGAGCTAAAAATGTCAAGCAGAAAAGAAGAATAGAAAGAATCAGCATTGATCTTTTTCATTCCATTGTAGTTTCTACAAGGGACTGTACTTTACCGATCCTAGCACGAGGAGTGATTTATCCGTTATCGCATAGCAAAATACCATGCAAAGTGGTTAAACTGCTGTACAAGTCCAAAGATGTACAGTATAGGCTATAGCATGTCTTTTTTTTTTTCATAGGAAACCAAAGTAGTTTACAAGAGCCTTCCAAAGCTGATGTACACAAAATTTGAATACTAAAATATTGCCTGTAGCATGCTAGCATAAGGAATCTTTGAAAGCATGAGAGAGCATGGTGGCCAATTGTCTAAGGCGTCAGAGTCGTGATCCAAGGATTGCTGGTTCGATTCATGCCTAGTTCATTACGTTGTGTCCTTGGGCAAGATGCTTTATCTCACTTGCCTCTCTCCACCCAGGGGTTAAATGGGTACCTGTGGGGTAACTTGTCATTGGGCACAGTATATAACTGCTGCCGACTGGAAGGATTGTCTCTGGGGCAGGTTATCATCAAACAGGGGTAATATAACGTCTGTAAAGCGCTTCGAGACCTATCGCTGGTGTAAAGCGCTATATAAAAAGCAAATTATATTATTATTATTACTAGGTACCTCAAAAGTACTACAGTATCATACTAGTTGGAAGATATTTATGCTGAAGTAGTATGGAAGCAAGTATCTGAGAGCAAGACATATATGAATGAAACCACCGGTTCTGATCGTGGTTGGATATCGGTTGTTGACTAGCAGCTTTGTACTAGGCAGGTTAACTTCCACGCCACTTTGTAAGAGGATATATAATAGTCCAAGTCATGGGTTACAAGGCCAACAACCATTTGTTGCACTTTACTAAACTAAAAGAAGAAAGATGTTTCTTGCTTGATGTTAAGCACACCAAGTTTGAAGACATTAATATAAGCCTACAAAACAATAGATCATCGCAATATGTACAGCTCTATGATCTGAATCTGTGAGACAACTTTCATTTCATTTGCACAGGCCAGTTTCCTTTTACAGCTTAACAGGGAATATTTATCAGGTAAAATTACAAAAAATAGTCACATTGTTACAGAAGTGCAATGATGTACATATAAAGCAGAACTTTCTTTACACAGGAACAGTAGTATTTTACAGGGACAAAATTCAGAGCCTACAAAAACTGCTAACAAAATTTGAGCACTAAATTATTTTTTGCTTTAAATACATCTGAGCTTTTCGTGGATGAAATAAATACTGTACTTAAAATACATTCAAACAAAACTGTTATCAAACTGCTTAAATCCACCTATGAGCCAATATGTAAGAGAAAGTGTAAGAGTGAGTGGGCCTGACATTGCGATCCTAGCAGAATCTTCTTCAGAGGCTGAATGAAAAGTTAAGAATACTTACTTGAACATCCAATCTGATGAGTAGCATTCATCCTCCTTATACAGGGAGACAAGTGTGCAATCTCCTCATAAATCATTTGATACGTTCTCTTGCCTTTTCCTGAGACTTCTACAGAAGCTGCAGGTTTAAAAGATATCATCATCTGTAAATTACCACAATTTCATTCTTGAAATTCATCACAACATTGCAGATACTTCGTTCTGCTTCTAGAGGCTACAATACATGTATGTGATCATGAAAATATTGTGAATTATTTAAGCCTTTAGAAACCAGTTTGTAGCTTTGGTAGGTTGTATTCTCAAAAATCCTGACTTTAATTGAGCTAAAGTCTTACGCTAGGCCATGAATATTTGTTTTTACCAGTCAGGAAATGTTTATATGTTACAGCTGCAGGAGTACAAAAGCACCATCTATACAGGAACTGGCAGTCTTTTTTGGTCAAACTTGAGTAACAGAGACAGATAATCAATTCTTCACATAGGTACCTGTAAACTGATGAAAAACCAGTAAAGGTACAGCCTACCAACCCATGTCTTGTAATGGCAACAAAGAAATTCACCCCAGAAATTTGAAATATATTAATTTGTAACAAACATGACAGCAACAACTCCTGACAGTGATACACACTAACACAGCAAAGTCTAGGCTACTGTATGTCAAATTTGCTAGGGCTAGCCTAGGCTTTGTTCGGTTGTTGGGATATGTACTCTTTTTTTAGGATTCACAGAAACATTGGTTGAAGAAGAATTCGATGCTATGTGTTCTTAGACCTTTGCATTATACACCCTCATTCGGTAAACCAATGTGTTTGTTAGTGTTCGGCCTAGGCCTACTGTAGCTGCGTAACACAGTAGTACACAGTAAGTACTACTAGTACTAGGCCTACAACTTCTTACATAGGGTTTCTAAAGACAGTACAGTGGGGAGCCTAAGCTTACCATTACCACTGAACCAGTTTTCTGTCAATCATAAATAGGCCTAACAAAAAGCATAATATCTTGAATCGCATCAAACACAGCAAGATATTGAAAAGAGTGACAATGATTTTTATATCGTACCATAAAGAAAGAACAACAGGATTTTGAAAACAAAATCCCGTTTTCTTGTTGTGTTCGCGAAACAGGAAGCAGCCATTTTATCGATAGTGACTCAAATAATAAATATAGGCGTACCATAGAAATGGAGGTCGGACTCAAACTTCAGTAGAACAGTAATTTTTTGTTTCAAATCTAATAACATTGATTGTTTTCATTTTCAATGGAGGATATTTCTAAGTGTATTTTTTTCATTAAACCTTGTAAGGGTTATATTTTTATTATAAATAAGTCTAATTCCTTCTTTGCATAAAAACGTTTTTCGATGAGAAAGAACCTACCCGGCAAATGTTTATCGTAATTGAGGTGTATGATAACTAAAAGTGTTACTCTGGTTAGTGTTGAGAGAGTGTAACACTTTCTCGTCATCGATCTGTGTGGGTGAAGCTGAATACGTAGGTATTCACCCCCCCCCCTGTCAGGGGGTAGGAGTCGGGGGACACTGGGAGAACGTGTATTACCCCCCCCCCTCCCCACACACACTTTTTCCAAAATAGCAAGTGTGCCCTACTTGCAAATAAAATGTGCCTGTTTGATAGAGAACTGTCTTTTTTTTATATCAATTAAGCCTTTGTTAATTTTAATGTTTTATTTTAATTATTTATTTTTAGTCTGTACACGGCTAAGGATTTAACCGAGGTTGCTAAAGACTTTTGTTCAATGAATGAACACAGGAAAATTTTTTGGGAAAGTTCTAAATTATGAATGGACAGAAGTACAGATGTAGGAGTCACGTGCATCATATATTGATAGCATGGTAAAGCGATATCATACTAATTCACATCATATTTATGTAAGTGATATGGCAACTGTGTATCGGTTTATATCATAACGAGTGGTGCCCCTCTGATGTTGTGCCCCCCCCCCCATCCACTTTTTGGAAGCTTCCTATCCCCCTGCCCTGCTCTTATCTCCCCCCCCCCCGATTGGAAGCTAGAAAAAAAAGTAATTAATTGGTCATATTGACGCCAGTGGCCGAGGAAAGGTTGGGAAGACGGAAGAGAAAGAGATGCATGAAACGGAGATGCATGAAAAGTGTTAGGAAGCTAATTAGGGACTCCGAACAAGGGGGTAGGTATGAAGGGTTGTCTGTACTGGTTTGATGACGTAATTGTCGCATGAGCCTCACCTGACAATAATATCGTCAATAATGGATAAACCCATAACCACCCATTCACCACGATCTTAGATAGGTCCTCCCATATTTTTTTATTTCGTCTTGCACGAAATACTTTGTTAAAGTTAAACAAAAATTATCCCATGCACTGAAGCTAGTCATGGTAGTAAGATTTTGTTTTTCGATCGAAATGAGATGTAAAGAAACCATAGAAATTGATAAGGATTTCTATGATAGAAACACACTGATGATTACACGCTAGGTTAATGACTTTCAAAATATAACAATGATAATTACTACACTCTGTTAATTGGTGAATCATATCTTTGGTAGGTATTGGACTACGTCCGGGCTCATTTTTTAAAGCTTCCGTAATATATTCTGGCCAAAGAACTAAAAAGGGGAGACTGACGTCATTTACCCGCCTCCATTTCTATGATTCTGGCAGACTAGCAACAAAATTCCTCATTCTGGTCAGGTTTAGTACACGTTCAATTACAATACCAACATATGTTAACTCTTCCGACACCAATTTACGAAGGAGGGAAGATCTTAGATTTTGACAATAGTCGCTTCTAGTCGTACCACAATGAGTACAGCGGTAACAGTTCTTGGTAAGTGAAAATAATTTTCCATTTATTAAGGATATTGTGTCCTTATTATAGCCCTAGGATAGATCTCAATCACTTACTTGTCGTAACCTTCTCCAAGTTCCGCATTTTTATTGACGAAATTACATGGGTATCAGTTCCACGATATACCATGTGCCGCACTGTTTGTAACTGTAGGTTGACTTAGCCTAGAGGCTACGGCTAAGTTAGGTCTAGCCAAAATTGCATATCACACTGACGTACAGTTATAGTACGTAACCCAGTATGGCAAGTAGGAACTTCTTAATCACGAACAATAAAAACATATTTTGTCCTTTATTCTGTTTAACTGGAAAAAGGGGATTCACATCCCACAAACAGTTTTAGTAGAGCTCCTTGTGTAATCCCCTCAACCATTTATCATGTTTTAAGTCTCTTGGTGAACACATCACTGCAAGTTCTTTGAACATTGTTGGTTGAAATAAAGTTGAATTGAATCAAATACTCAAGGACACTCACAGTAATGCCATACAGTAAATTATGCCTTTAATTACAGTACTATAAATATTAGTAGGCCTACACTACAGTACAACTTCTGTAGGCAGCATAATATTTATTAATACAGTACATATTCTAGCAGCACTGTCAAATATATGGTTAAATATGACATAAACGTAATTAAAGGGTGTGAAGACTTGCCCACAAAGAAATGTCTCATGCCGGTAATCTGACCTAGTTTCGAATGAGGTGTAACAGAAGTGTAAGACACCACCATCGATTCCAGAAAATACACACACAGCTTGCTACCGTCGGTAATTAGACACTATTGTACAGTCAATACACACAGCTACAGTCAATACACACAACACAGTGTACATAGCAGCGTGGACATCTCAGGTCTAGATAAAAGACTATCAGGTTTCATTACTGTCTGCATTTTGTAGCGACAAGAAGAAAACTTCACTTGCAAGCAATGGATAGTTAACTTTTTCAGATGTCGGCACGCGGTTTGGGGTTAGTCTTCAATGCCTTTAACTTTAACACCAAACAATATTAATCATATCAATTTTCTTCTACCATGAAGGTTTGTCTGTACTTGCCTTGCTGTTGGCTGGTTACCTGGGTCAGCAATACTTACCTCCTCCAAAGCCCAGAATTGTTGGGATCGATCTGGGTACTACTTACTCATGTGTCGCTGTTTATCATGCCATCACAGGAGATATAGAGGTATAGATTCAGCCAGAAAACTCACTCATAAATATTTATAGAAGTCTTACTATAATATTGTCTCTAATTCCGTGTCATTACAAATTCATGATTAAAAAGATATGGACTGTCTGGATAAATAGCGAATGAGAAAGATGAATATAGCTTATAAATCTTCTATAAAAATATTACACTGTCTTTGCACTTGCATTTTATCATAAGATCATTAGAATGACTCATAGGGCCTGTTCTTCATAGTTTTTGTTAAACTGCTTTTGGAGGAGTGGAAAGTGACATTTACATCAACAGGTTTATACCAGGAATAGTAAAGGGGCTCAGGTTTATGTCAGAAATAAAGTCCTACAAAAATATTAATAGTGAGATTTCAAATATTTTTAGGAAACTTTGTATCCCCCCTCACCTCCATCTTTCTCTCTCTCCCTTTGCAAATTGGAGATCTCAATTCATCATTCAGTATCTGCTGACCATGTGGGGTCATTTTCAGTTGAGTCGTGGACAGCTATGTCTCAACTGTATAATGCGAGCAAATCTAAGAAATATGTCTGCCTTTTATTTATAAATAGGTCATTCCTGCTGAAAAGAACCACAAAACCATCCCAAGCATGGTAGCATTTACCCCAGAGGGGTACAGAGTGGGGCGTGCAGCTCTCAGTCATGTTGAAGAGATGCCAGAGAGTACCATCTTCGACGCCAAACGGTTCATCGGGAAGACTTTCACCGAAGAGGAGCTCGCTGCAGAAATTGAAAGATACCAGTTTAAGGTACGACAGTGAATGGTATGATCAATTAAATCTACTGTGGTACAAAATTTCATTTAAATTGGCAACGGTATGACTTACAATGCCAGCAAATCAATGTAAATTGGCAACAACCTCATGGTAAGTTCTCGACACCTGTAACACCTTCGTATTGCTGCAACCACCTAGGACACATCTTTTACAAAAATGAAGAAAATTGTTCTTTTGGACATCTGTTTGTTACTCTTCAAAATTAATGCGTACATGATCCCTAATACACTAGTATGCAGAGCGAAGATAGCAAAGTGTTAACTCTTTTGATGGCTTCATAAAGAGCCTGCTTGCAATTTTTCTACTGCTTGCTGATGAGGTCATATTTAAAGATTGCTCCTAATTTCATTGTCTTTTGTAGACTTTTGTGAGGAATGGCAAAGTCAGATATCAAATTGTCCAGATATATTCCAGAGATATTCATCTTAGGTACCACTGTACATGCTCTTTTATATTTGCAAATACCAGTAGGGAAATGACTGCTTCATCATCCACAATGTTAACCTTCATTCAGTAAGGCTTTTCTATAAAATAAAAAAATCCCATTTCTGACTGTTCCTACATTATTCGAGGGAAGATTTTTCAATTTTGTGGAAAGTAGGCTGTGCTTGCATCTCACACAATATTTACAGGCTGGTCTTACTTTTCACAACAGGAGAAAAAAAATCGGACTTAACGGTTGACATTAATATGGACTTAAATGATTCATTCGCTCGAGTAATATGTGTCTGTGACTCTTCAAATAGATTGTCAACCATGATGGAAAGGCTCTCTTTGAAGTCGGTACAGGACCCTCAAAGAAAATAGTTTCACCCGAAGATGTCGGTGCTACGATACTGAAGACACTCAGAAAAGCGTCTGAAGACTTCCTGGAGGTTCCTGTCAATAAAGTAGTAATGGCCGTACCGGCAGAATTCGACATGGATCAACGGAATGCTACACGCAAAGCTGCAGCCCTGGCAGGTGAGGGAAAAGAAAGCTCTCTTTCCTAAATATGAAATAAAAATTAATTATACCCAGTCCCTCTCATACTTCACGAATGAGAAGAGAAGTAGTCAATTTCAAGATCTAAAGATAATGTCACTACGAGTATCATGTTACATGTTACAGGGATGTGCCCACACTGGGCGGCACTGTCTTAAAAATCGTGAATCCCGTCCAGCACTATTTTCATCTAAGATCCTGACGTTCCTGACAATATATTTCACAAAAATATTTAAAAATGTAAATTGTTAGCAAAACTAGTGTATGTGCTTAAAAAGCTACAAAAGTGCCAGCATTTGGGGGAGACCTCCCCCCCTTAAACCCCTCCCCCAGGACGGCAATCAGTATACCCGGCACTCAGGAAATCCTGGGCACATCCCTGATGTTATCTCAAACAAGTCGACGTGACTTTCTGATTATCTTCCCTCTAAGTACTGTATCTGACGCTTCCTCTCCCCTGTGATTTGCTCGTCTAACTTTTCTGATTTTGAACACGAAATGGAACATTTGTCAGTAGTAATTTCTTGTCTTTCAACCGTTCTCATGTAGCAAAACTTATTTCAATTTCATTTTTTTTTTTTTTTGTGTATGTACCCTTGAAAACTGTCAGTAGACCCCTCTCTTAAGGCCACGGCAAATTGTCCTCCTTTCTGCTGATAAATATTGAGACCATACTAAGTAATTACGATCACTCATTTCTAATCACTTTCCCCTCGAGCAGTCGGTGTAGCGTACCGCAGAAATATTCACACTGTTTTCTCGTCTCAAACACTGACAGGTTTTGAGGTCATGCGGGTCATCAACGAACCGACCGCCGCCGCGATGGCCTACGGTCTTCACAAACGAGACGACGTCGAGAATATCGTGGTGGTGGACTTTGGAGGTGGTACCCTGGATGTATCTCTGTTGAATGTTCAGGGGGGCATGTTCCAGACTTTTGCGATAGCAGGTTCGTGACGCAACTCTGACGTTAGCTAAAAGATTCATGATTTCAGTCGAGATCGAGGGTATCAAGTTTACAGAACGTGCGCAAGTATGGCTGTATCAGGCAGACAAATAATGTGTGTCATATTTACCAGTGAGGGATACTTTAAAAAATTTGAAGAAAAGTATTTGTCAGGCAGGGTCCATCAACTCTACTTATCTACTGCTTCATTAACATTAGAATTAAATAACTTTCATAAACAACTGATCAAGCCTGTGAAATAACTAATTGACCATTTATGAAAACACCTCGTATTGTCTCTATTGCAATACCTTTCCAACAATGCAGAGGTTCCTATTGCCAAAAGTGACTGGATGTTGAGTAATTATTATTTATATTTGTAAATAATTTTCCCTTTGATAATGATTCTATGGGCCTTGTAAGATAAGGGTAAAAGTCAAGTTTCCTCTCTAGGGGTATCAAAGACACACATAGTACAAGCCACTGCACTGAGTGTGCATTTAGTGTGCTGACTCTACAGATCACATGACAGATCACAAGCACAACCTACTTGCTATAGACTATATACAATGGCATTCTCTAAGTGAAGCCGAGGGGGCCAAACTGTGTTTGGTGGGCAGAATCTTGTGTAGCCCATTCTGTCTGCACTGCGTATGGACAGCGTGGATTCCAGGTACAACAAATCCCAGGAAGGGGTCTCAGGATTAATTCCTGGGAAGCTCTTGCTACTTAGTACTTTCGTGAGACATTTTCTGGCCTTTCTTGGACCCAAATATTTACCAATATTTTATGGTAAATTAATAAACTTTTAGCTCAAGTCTTCAAAGAAAAAGCACTTCCTTCCACTCTTAATGGAGGGTACTTTTGCCCAACTTTCCCGTGCTATGAACTTAAGTGAAAGGTCGGTGGGGGGGGGAGTGCGATCCCCCCCCCCAATTTCCCACGTGCTGCAGGCATCCTTGTTTTGAAA
Source organism: Apostichopus japonicus (assembly GCF_037975245.1). Classification (NCBI taxonomy): domain Eukaryota; kingdom Metazoa; phylum Echinodermata; class Holothuroidea; order Aspidochirotida; family Stichopodidae; genus Apostichopus; species Apostichopus japonicus. Next base: position 25,362,906 of record NC_092572.1, read on the forward strand.
TGAAAGAATGCAATAGCTTTGGTGAAAAGAAATTGTAGACAGTATTCAGTTACTAAATGCGGTTTGTCGAGTTGTTATATCTTCTCTCCGGTTTCTTTTATGTTAGGTAACAACCATTTGGGTGGACAAGATCTCAACCATCGGCTAATGCTGTATTTACAAGATCTCTTGGAACGAAAGTCGGAGAAGAAGCTGAGACAACCAGACGACATCCAGCGTCTACGCTTAGCCGTGGAAGAAGTCAAGCTAGAACTCACCAGCAACAATAGCACCAGCCTTTCTCTACGTTTACCTTCTTTACAGCAAGAAAACTTTAAGCTTAACATCACCAGGAAAAAATTTGAGGAGCTAAACAAGGACATCTTCAGGAAAGTTTTAGAACCGATTCAAATCGTGTTAGACGAGTCGGAGATGCAAGCATCAGACATCGACGAGATCATCCTGGTAGGGGGTTCCACCAGGATCCCAAAAGTCAGAGAAATCATAGGGGATTTCTTCGGCAAAGTTCCGAACATCGAGGTAGACCCCGAGCTTGCCGTTGCGTATGGTGTGGCGTTGCAGGCTGGTATAATAGGAGGCATGTGGCCGCTGAAGGTCAGCGCTATCGAGGTAAACAGTCGTAGACTGCGCAAGATACAAGTCACTTGATGTTTCGATAAGGTTTATGCAATGTGTCGAGAAGAATAGCTGCAGCGGCTGCAAAATGTACTGCAGCCAGGCTGCGTCAGTATCAAACAATAGGTATTACCTCAGAAACAATAGGGATTATCTCAGAAACAATAGGGATTACCTCAGAGTGCCAGATATTCAGGTGGGTGTCCAGAATTGGCTGTTCAATAAGGTGTGGTTTTATAACAAGCTGGTATGATAGGAGACACATAGCTGCTGAAGACCAGCGCTTTCGAGGCAAACGCAGCCTGGCTGCACGATGTTGCAGCCTCCTCAGCATTCTAATATTTGACACAGTGCCTATGGAGATGCGGGCTATGGTAAACCTTGATTATTAGCTAGAAAAGCAATTTGTGGCTGGAGTATTTATTGGGACAGAAGGCCAATTGAATAATATTGTAACGACATGTATCTTCAATCTCTTCACATTTATAAATTAATAATGTAACCATATTTATAGACTAAGTATTATAGTGCACTACAGTATGTTCATAGAGAGTGGGGTATTTATGACTGGTATGCTGACCAGTGTGCATGGGTATGTGTTTTATCAAAAAATCTATAACTCCTTCCATGTTGGCATTGGAGAATTATCTTTTTTATTTATTTTTCCTGCCTTGAGGCTTGAGTGGGTTAATAATGGAAAGAATATATATCGCTGAATGCCAGCTACCATTGACAAGAATTAGCTACCGTTCACCTTAGAAGGCTGAGAATCTAGTAATATGCATTTTATTTTCATGATTTAGTTTAGTTTCCATCGTGGTCGTCGGTGTTGACCACAATTCAAAGAATAGAACAAAACTGATTTGGAGTAAAAAAATTATGTCTATATTACTGACTCTCCTAGTTTTTTTTAAAAAAGGATATATTAACATAACTCCTCCCTTACCTTTCACCTCACAACAACGTACTCTGGCTTTCCTGTGTTTATAGGACTGGGTAACCTTTAAAGCAGCATTTTGCGTCCTTTTCTGTGATTTTTCTCAACCTCACTGACTCCACTATGCCATAACGACATACATAACTAGCTTATCTATTTAAATCTTTAAATCTTACAAATAGTGGCATAAAAGTCGAAAAATTTGCAACTTTCAACTTTGTTTTTCCCCAAGATATTTTCCGTTGGGATCCCAATAAACCTCGCCCATAATATGAATATTTAAACAGTGCTACGAACGTCATTGCATTAGGTAATACAAAACCATGTTTGATTCGTGTACAGTCTATATGGCAGTTGTACCAGGGAGTTCCATAACAACTCCCTGGTTGTACCAACCCAAAGCCTTGAATCTATTTTTAGCAACGGCTCATAACTAAACCTGCATCTCTGATTGGTTGAATTCAAACTAGTGGGTTTGGGGGAACTGTATGCGATTAATTTTAAATGTGGAACTTGTCGTGGACACTTTTCTCATTATCTGCAAATATCCTTAATTACTCGCCAATTATCGTTGTTGGCAGGGAAAAACTTGGCTAATATCTTAGTTTGCGCGTTTGTGATTGATATATGTAAAAAACTTGATGGACATGTCAAAAAAGTAGAAAACGGCGACCAAACGCAAAATGCTGCTTTAACATATTGTTGTCTCATATAGCATAAATGTAAAGAAACTAACCGAGAGAAAAACTTAATGATAACATTTAATGTTGTATGTTCCCAGACGTGGTATTAAAACCTATATATTTATACACTATGGAAGAAAGAATCTTACATTTATTTATTAACTATTTCTTGTTTGAATCTCACCAGATAAAAACATTGACTAGGTACCGTATATTTTCAAGTGCATGGATTGGTTGGAGAAGATATTTGATTGCATGTGAAGTACTTCTTTTTAATGTATCAATAAGAAGGTGCAATAGCTTATATGTTTATTATCTTTGAATATTCGAATACTCATGTTAACGAAAGAAAGAGAAACGTAAAATCTGGAAGATAGTACAACTTTTATCGTTCTTTCATTGTTGTTTATGAAAGGAAAGGAAGACTCGTAGAACAAACAGTAGTTAAGATTACAATTATAATTCTCTTTGATATGAATACAAGGGAATCCCTCCCTACATGGCCTATAAGTGATGGTACTTTATGTGACAATAATATCTGCGAGATTTCCAAAGTGCCCAGAATACTAGTTAGTAAAAGTCCATGTGGGTGAGTATGTGTGCTTGCATACAAGCCTGGAATCCGTACAAGCCTTGGAGGGGGTGGGTGGAGCGGCGAGAGAGGATACGAATGAATAGGGTAGCTGCAAGTACCCTACAAGCCTGGGAGGGGGTGGGGAGGGGGAGTGAGGATACAAATGGGAGGTATACTGTACAAGCCTGGAAGGGGGTGGGGGACAGGGAGAGAGGATACAAATGGAGAGGTATGCTGCACGATCCCTACAAGCCTGGAAGGGGGTTGGGTAGTGGGAAGGGGAGAGGATACGAATGGAGAGGGATGCTGCATGGTCCCTACAAACCTGGGAGGGGGTGGGGGCGGGGGTTGGGGAGAGAGGATATGAATGAAGAGGGATGCTGCACGGTCCCTACAAGCCTGGGAGGGGGGTGGTGGGAGAGAGGATACCAATGGAGAGGGATGCTGCATGGTCCCTACAAGCCTGGGAGGGGGTGGGGGAGAGAGGATACAAATGGAGTGGGATGCTGCACGGTCCCTACAAGCATGGGAGGGGGAGAGAGGATACGTATGGAGTGGGATGCTGCACTTTCAACTTTCTGATTTGACCAGCCATGGATGATGCACTGCATTTTTGCTTGGGCTAGCTTATAAATATGGACAAAGATTTTAGTTTAATAAAGAAGTTCATTTTATTTTTACATTTTCCACTACATAGAGGTTTTGAGATATTCATGATTAAGATTCCACTGGAGAGCGCTGAAGGCAAATTGTTCATCTGTTCAACTCCCAATCGTGCAGCATCATGATAACATTAACTGTCTTCATAGAGTTCCCAAGTTTATTCATATATGTTTATGCATATATGTTTATGCATATATGTTGATTCATATATGATTATGCATATCCCAAACTGTTTTACTTGCAGTTTTACCATTTTTTTCATACATGATTTTATTCATTTGGAGAAATGTTCAAGGCCGTCTCTGTCAGGATGTGCGTAAGTATTAATTGTTTGTTATTTCCCTAACGAATCCAGCGGCCTCCCTCTTAACTTGGGATCAACAAAAGCTGCTCTTGATGTCGTCTGGAAGGAATTGTATTCTGCTTTCAGTTCTGGCTGGTCAAGCTCTGGCTGAGAGGCAGGAAACGCCCTCGGCTCACGTTCTGCGCAAAACAAAAATGAGGACAAGAGTTATAGTGCTATACTGTAGTATCTTAGAGTTAAAGTGCTACAGAGTTATAGTGCTCAGGGTTATAGAGTTATAGTATCTTATAGTAATTCATTGAAAAGGGAAGACAGTGTTCACAAGCTAAATGGTTTACATTCCAAAGTATATTGAAAAAACAATTTCTATCATTCTACTTTAAGCATATAGCTTGTGGCAGGGGATATGGGAGGGCGGGGGGTATTGGATGGACAAACACAGAAAAGTCATCTAAATTATTAAGCAATAATTCATGACAGTTTAATAAAGTAATTAATTGGGGAAAACATTGAAACACCAACACATATGTGCATGTAACATCACCTTAATTGTGAGAAGTCCCCCCACCCCCAAAGATAGACATAGGTAGATATACATCACCCTGCCCTCTGATACAAAACTTAGTGACATGGAAGCAGTGATAAAGGGTGCCTTCATCTTAATGCAAAGAAAAAGAATGAGACTTCTTTACATCCATGTAAAACTGATTAACTTTGTTCTGTTCACCTGCAAGATGAAGAATTTCCTTTGGCACTCTCCTGGGTTTACTGGTGTATGATGCATTATGGGTCGTCTCAAAATAATGTCCAAACTAAAATAAAAGAAAGGCATTTAAAAATATAAAAAGATGTTGAAATATCAAGTCAAGAGACATAAAAAAATATACTTGAATATTTCATTTTAGAACTGACTGCAAGGCTGAATTTGCCAGACTAGAGCTAGATGATGAAAATAACTTGTAATGAACCGTACTAACCTACTAAAGCTACTCGAACATTTACAGTCATGTTGAACGGTGATTTTGATTCCAGTGGCCTGACAGTGATGATTGCAAAAGCACTTTGTACTTAATTTCTTATGTAGCCTAGTGGGATATACATGTTTCCTTTGTTCTTTATGAGGGAATTTTCTTTCAATATTTGAATAAGTAAACTTGGAGCAATGACATCTTTGGCTAGAAAGGGATTTGAATCAGTGACCTCAGCTTACAACTTTCATTACAAGCCCTGCAGTCATCCAACTGATATATCCCATCCTTAGTTGGTGACAAACCCCATAGCAACTTCTGTCCTCTCGATGCCAACTAGAGGCCATTCAGCCTTGTATATTGTGTGGAGGCCTGACTTGAAATAACCTGAGTTGCACTTACAACTTTCTTTCTCTTTCTCATACTAGTCTTTGGCAACATAGCCTTGAACCTATGAAGGTTTGACTCGACAACTTGAAAATGTGAATGATAAAAGTTCTTGGACTAGACCTTCAAAGAATATCAAACCAAATATGAGATTAGTACATGAGGAGATGATATTTTGTGAATACCAATTGGCTAGGCTACGACTGAGTTATTGCATTATGTTAAAGTAACAGGTTACTTGTTAGAAACTAGACTAGTCTAGCTTTTAACCAAGTAGTTTCGAGTAGCCTAGGCCCAGCTGGTGCTAACCTATCTTGTTAATGTTCGTCCGAGTGTTCCACCTTTCTCATCTTTAAAATAACCCTGGCTGCTTACCTGAGATGGGAGCCTCGGTGGTACTCGAACTTTTGATATGTCAAACTTTTCTTCGTTCCAGTTTCCTACCAAGGTGACAGGCGAATAACAATCTTCTTTAGTGGTCGTTCGCCAACCATATTGTTGAAATTTTTGCTCATCTGTTGTGTGAGTCCATTCTTCTCCCAAGCCTGACGCCCGTATCATTGACCGAAATGCAACATCATCAGCCATTATCATAAATTTCGATGAAAATTCAGACGAATTACTCTGGAAAAGTGAGACACAACACACGTAGATTACTGAGGTCCTGGGACGTATGATAATGCAATGGGGTACGGTTAGCTAGCTTACCTAGTATTATGTAAACATCCGATTTCCGGGTTCTAGTTGTCATGTCAACAACTATTGAAGAGGGCGCTAAAGTACAACTAAACATGTTTTCTGAGCTCACAAGCTCTGTCTGTTGTTGTATAAACGTTACTCGATTTGCTTTTATAATAGGCCTATACTAATGGACCGCCCAGGTCTGCTTCATCCATCTTTGTCCCCTCGCAAATTAATGAAGACATAAGATAATAATATAACACTGCCAATGTAGTGAGTATTATTTATATGTTCCCATAAACATTGCATCGAAAAGCACAACTTTCAGTATATATTGTTCTTAATGCGATGCATGAGCTTGGAGGAATGAAAAATTGGCGTCGACCACCACTCGAGCTCCTTTGTAAATGAGAAATAAGTAAATGAGAATACATGATCAACCCCACTCCCCTCATCCCCGTATCTATCTCCCCGCAATTGCGATCGCACAAAACATAATATAACCCAAGCTAAGCCTAAAGACGGGACAGGGTCTATACAACGCTTTGCTGCAACTAAAGCTCCATGGACGCTTTGCTCCGTGCCATCATGAATGGGAGCATGGAAATCGATACCTTAGTTACCGATCACCGCAACGCCTATTACCACATGCACAATTAGTGTAAACACTGTGCCTTACTACATATTAAATGGTGCCAGTGCAGTAAGGAATTGCCGTCTGCGTAACATCAACGGAAGTACTATTTACTTTAAAATACATGCAAAATGTTTCCTGAAGAAAATAAAGGATTTTTTAAACTAAGGGAGAAGCAAGCACTATAATGACTCGACTGATTTTTCTCTAAGTTGTGGGTTTAGTACCAATAAGAGGTGAGTGTCAATCCATTTCTTATTATATCTTTTGACATACTGTAGTCTGTAGGCCTATAACAGAGTAAATAGGCTTGCGGTGAAAGTGTTCGCTAAAGTCCGAATGTTTATCATAGTATGTGCCGGTATAAGGGTGGGGTTAGGGGGGGGCTGGTCATTTTCGATATAACCGTTAATATGAGGATTCAGGTTGCAATAATATTCGAGGAAGATTGGTATAGCGACGGGAGGGTGTGGACGGGGAACAGCTTATGCCACGTCATGTTGCCGTGTTCTATTGATGTAGCCCGCCCCCCCTCACCCCCCCCCCAAAAAAACGTATTATACTTATTTGTGTGAAATGGTCTGAGAGTCGTACCTTTTTCGTTGTTGATATTTCACGGTATAGGCCTCATGAGTATATAGGCTAGTATATTCACTGATTTTCGGTTCACTCGATGAAGTTACAGTAATACTATTGCTTCTATATATACCGACAATGACTAATCAAGATAAAAGTGGAAATTGATGAATACATTTTGACTTTGACTCACAAATCAAAGACATGGCACATGTTACACATCCCCTCCCTCCTTCCCTCCAGATTGAAAATTAATCATAGTTATTCGTTAAATGGCAAAAGAAAGACTTACTGACATAAAGAAAGAACGAGAAGAAATTAAGTTCAACATTCGAATTGGATTATTAACTTGAAATTGAAAATATTAATAACTGGGTTTAAAAAAAAAAAAATCTTCTTACGAACAACCATTTGGTTTGCACATTGTCAAATAAATCTAGTTACTAGGTCAAAAGATTTGTCACTTATATCAACAACAACAAAACACACTACAAAGTGGGGTATTTTGTGGCAATATATATATATATATATAAATGAAAATCGTAATGAGTTGGAAAATCAAGAACAGTGAAAAAACTTTCAGCCTCCACCGGGATTCGAACCACGGGCCTTCCGCTCTGTACGCGGACACCCTAACCACTATAGCTATGATAGCGCTGATTGTATGTCCAGAGGTTCGAAACCGGTAAGGAAGGTCGTAATTCCACTTGTCACCTGTATCGAACAATACTAGTTCTGTTTTTGGTGACATATTTTGCCTTACTCTAAAGATCAAACATGATGCTAACCAACTCGAAATCATTTGTGATTCCTAAAGCCGGATCTCGAAAGAGATACTTTGAACAGACTATATGTTATATTGCATTAACATATATATAATATATATATATATATATATATATATATATATATATATATATATATATATATATATACATATATATATATATATATATATATATATATATATATATATATATATTTGTTTGGAACTAGGCAAGTTAAGTTGCAATGTGTCACAAATTTGTAAACGTTTATGGCAAAACAATTATGAAAAACGGTTGATTCTGTTTTCCTTTTTGCAGATAATTAGCTATGAATTTAAATGCCCTATTTGGACCTCAGCCCTTGAAGAAACCGTCTACTTTACGCCAGTCTCGACCGCCAGTGGCACCGAGACACATCGACAAGCAACGAGCGATATCTATCGCCCGACAGTTAAAATTAACCAACATCGGGAAAGTGACTCTACGGTCTACGGCCAAGCAGAACTACGACACCGAATATGACGTCACATCAAGGTCTTCCCATGGTTCTCGTTTAACGAGGAAACTGCTTATAGACAAGAGGAAAGGCATAGAGACAGCGAGAAATGCAAAAGACAGTGCCATTGGTCAATGCATATTACAAACTAATGAATATGCATCGCGAAAATTACTCGTAGAACAAGACAAGTTAGTAGAAGACAAAGAAAGAAGAAAAAAGTTGCTGTCGCGGAAGAGTAGAGAATTTAGGATACGACTCGCTTCATCTGAGATGAACACCGATAAGAAAGCTTATTCGACAGCTGACCGAATCTTGCCCGACATAGGTACCGTCAATCAGAACAATATCGCGGTACTACCGCAGAAGAAGGCTCCACCGTCCCCAAATTACATGCGGCCTCTTACCTGTGATAAATCGCGGTCGAACGAGACCGCGGTGGCTGAGACTGAACGGTTTCTGAGTAGTCCATTCATGCGATCCATCGTGGCGGATGAAATGGAGAAAGTGTTAGCCGCGGTACAAGATAGCGACGTCGATGATGGGTTGGAGGATTCTGATCAGAAAGTAGTGAAAAACCCATTCGCGAATGACGTTAATAACTCTGTATCATCGACACCCCAGCAGAAAGCTCCGATGGTTGAACTAGGCTCTTCGGCCGCTAAAGATCAGTTAGAACTAAGATTGAGTAAAGAAAATAGTAGAGCTTCCAAAGAGGAAATGAATTTAAAAGTGTCGGAGGGAGTCGAAATGAAGACCGTGGCGACACCGCCTTCGTCAAGGGGCAAATCGTCATCGGCTAAACTTAAGATGATGCAGAACCTGTTACTTCCTTTCATGCAAAAAGAAGCTGTGCTTTTACAACAAAACGATCTGATTCAAAGCAGCACTTTAAACGCACAGGTCAAGCAAGAGAAATTAAGTGATTCTGATCAAATCATAGAGAGACCAAAAAATTCCATCTTACATGACAGTATGAGAAAAAATGACGGTACGGCATTGAAAAAGGTCGGTGACGGGTTCTCCCGTCAGATGCAAATTAGAACCCCGTCGCTCGTGATAAATCGCGCAACCGGTAATTCGAGAAAGGAATCGAGACGAAGAAAACGTCGCAAACCGGAGGCCACGGCAGCGAGGAAAGCGGATCGTCGATTTACTGATTTAGACCAAAATCCGGCGTACAACGACGAGAGATTTACCAATTTAACGTCGTCACTTATCCCAGATTCGTCACGAGCTCGTAATCTGTATTACGAAACAGAAGACCTTCAACACGACCCTCGGCGCATGTCGGTATTTGGTGCCGATACAAAGATATCAAAAAAGACCGGATTCGGTCGATATGGAGAAAATATGGCGAAGTTCGAAAAAATAATCGGAGATCAGTTGAACTACATGAACAATTAAGAGAAAATAATATAGCTAATTACGGCGTCTTTTCATCTGTTTCTGTCCGTCACCGAAACTTATAAGGGAGGAGAGTTTTTTTTTTTTTTAATATTTTTATTATTTTATTATTTATTATTATTATTATTACCTGTAGGCCCGGGCTATATGGGATCGTTAATACAAAATCGGAAAATTCTAAATGTTCGTGTCCATTTTGAAATCTAGAAATATTCTTCATTTTAATTGTCACTGCAGGGCCGGATTTAAAATGGGCAACATGGGCAGTTGCCCACGGGCCTCCACAACAAGGGGCCTCCACATATTTCATGAAAAACTATAAGGAATATGTAGGCTGACACGCAGGGACGTAGCCAGGGGGGAGCAGGGGGAGCGACCGCACCCCCCCCCCCCCCCTTTCAGTGTCGAAAAAAATGTTTAAAAACAGTTGTTTTTTTAGTATGGTATTTTGTCAGTGCTCTTTTGATCTTGAATACTCGTCAGCTCCGTTAACTCAATTATAATCGTAGTAACATTCACGCCTACTGATACAACTACTTACTTAGTTTGGCAGATGCAATTAGCTAAATTTAGCCTATAGCCTATTACAAGCCTACAGTTGGTCACTGCATAATAAAATACATATTGCCTACCTAACCGCACTCTATGGAATGTCACGAACCGTATGCACAACAACGTCGACAACGTTCGTTCTCATCCTTTCTATGATTCGTCCTAAGTTGTTGCACGAACAGCATGTTATGAAGCTAAGCTAGCAATCGTACGTGATACGCACTTCCTATAAATAATTATTACACTGCTAATACACTGCGATAACGATATTTGTTTTTAGGCCACTGCATATCTGTCTATATTCCAAAATATGAAAGTTTATATTGTCCATCAGTTAAGTTGGTCAAATGTATTAAAGTCCAGACATTGGACAGTAAACAAGAATCATCCTACTTGAAAAATTGTAAAAGAGCACTATGTTTGTCTTTTTGATATATTATGTAAAAGAACATGTAAAAGAATTCAAACAGGAAACAAAATCTGCTGATAATATGATATTATATGATCAGGGGCGTAGCCAGTATGTGGCACTGTGGGCCCGGGCCTACACTTTTTTTGGCCAAGTTATCTTTTTTTAAAAACACCCATATTTCAAATCCATAAGCTTGCTGGACGAGTTTAAGAGTCTAGACAGGAATAACTATTGAAATGAACGTAGCAAGAATATGGCTTAATTAGGTGACATAGTCTTCTAATTTAGGCTGTCATTTCTATCGCGTGTCGTTTCATTCAACACTCTACCCGCCGAAAAAGACTATAGGATCCGATCTTGTCAGTGTTGTAACATCTAGTTAAGAACCTGTTTACGCAGATAATATTTCAGTTGAGAAAACAGTTTGAATCAGATGGCAATCGTCGGATAGCTCTCGCCTTCTCTAATTAGGCTAACTTAAACATTTACAGTTGTATCAAAGACAATTACTATAGATATTGAATGAGGTGTCTCAAGTTAGCAAGAGGCCATGGAACCAGCATGAACACTCGGGAAGGGCCGTTTCCGGCCATCTTGTAAAACCAAAAATTTTCTTGTACGCTCCGCGCCAACCGATGGTGGCGCTCCGCTCAGATAGTCGTACCTAAATTTTTGAAAATCGATATCAATCGCAAAAAGTGCTCCCCCCCTTTCAAATTCCTGGCTACGTCACTGCTGACACGTACTGTACCATCAATCAAAATCATATTGCGCGCGTTTTACGTCATCTACATATACGAAAGCCATATTCAATTGTAATTGTATCTCTTGGTGAATGGTATAGAAACAGCTATAAGTGGTTGTTCCTGTCATTGCAAAGCACTGAGAGAGGTGCATATGGTAGCAACCTGTTTACTTGTACTGAAAATTGGGCAGGCAAACAGGCTAACATACCGTAATGAAAATTCTTGAACATAAATTTACTTCAAAAATCACAAAATGCTGCACCATTTTGCATCTATAAGCACCCTTTATCTGAAGAGGTAAGGAAAACGGGCGATTTAAACCAATTTAAAACAATATTTTAACATTGTCACATTATATAGGCCTAACATAAAATATTATTTGAAATTCGAGGAGTCTAAAGATTTTTGACTCTATATAGAACGAAAACCGCAACATATTCCCTTGAGTCACGCGTAAACTGTCATTATTATCCCATTTTACTATGAAATCAGGCTTATCAAGTCACTGGTTTCCACTATGAAAAGAAATGGCTGTACTAAAATTCTTTTTTAATTACGCGCTTTATCAACGTAATATTACCGGTAGTATGGTTTGTCTTACCACTATATTATAGGCCTAGTAATAATACTATATAGTTTCTATATAGTTTCGGTCTAGCGGACCTTCGGTCCGAAGACCTTCCGTGTCGCGGACCTTTCTTAATTTCGGTCTCGCGGACCTTCCGTCTCGTGGCCATGTAACCCTGAGGATCAGTCCGGATATCAATCTAAAACGTTGCCGCGGGCGTTCTCTTGGCATGCAGTTCAAATAGATACTGGAAAATAGCTTTGTGAAAAAGAAAGGTACACTATAGGCTGTACATAAAATATAATAGTAGGGTCTTATCAAAACTAGGTAAAACTGGGTTAGCAATAAGAGTGCTAATCTCCCCAAGGCCCATAAAAGTAAAACTTTTGAATTTGGACCCACACATTTGAACTACGTGTGCACGCCAGCAGGGTCATCGCCAGCAATAGCTATAGATACACTTCCATAGTAGCTTTGTGAAAAAGAAATTTAGGTGCACTACGCTGTACATGTACTAGAAAGCATGCTAGGGTCCAAGGCTACACCGTTCCAAGGTTTTGTGATGCATTTCGCGATCACAATTTGGTGTAGCATTTTATTGTCAGACAACAGAGGTTGAAGTAGTTTATAAATTTGATCACTTGCAGTTGTATATGCTTTACGTAGAAGTAAACTTAGGCCTACTATAAGTTCTTATCACTCAGGCAATTGAAATAGTTGAATATGACGGTTACATATTTCCTAACCTTTGAACCAATATAGATTAGGAAATTTAATTGTTGTCGTACAATTTCATACGTGGCAAGATAACGTTTGGGTGGGAACAAAATGATCCTGCGCTAGATGTAGATAACGTTAGTCAACTTTCCTGTGCGACCTTGAGTTAGCTTTCAGTAGGTTTTATGACCCCTCCCCCCAGTTAGGTCACAATTAACCTCCCGAAATGAAACACAAATGCTTTTTTATCCTTTATTTGCGAATACAATCGTCAAATAATTAATTCATGAATATGAAAAATAATATATTATTATACACTCATTTAGAAGACATAAATATCGCATTATATGGGTGGGGGTGTCTTCTACACGAAAATGAGTGAAAAGACGAACATTCGGTTATCCGAACTTTTCGATTATCCGAACTATATTCGGTCTGACTAGTTCAGAAAACCGGGGTCTTACTGTATATAGTAACAGCCTATTAGTATTACAGTGGTGTCCACTCCAGGCCATATGGACCACATGAGGAAGCTGCACTAAAGTAAGACTAATACTACAGCAATACCTAGTAACGGCAGGCTGATACTGAAAATTACACTATCTACAGTGACTGGGGCACGAGGAAAAAAACAAGGCGAGCCTTTGTTACACGAGGTAGTATCAACACGAACATTTACATAATGAACGTTTCTTCAACTCCTTCGGAGTACATGACTAAGTCATTCTTTACATAGGCCTAGTCCCGCTTGTTTATGAATGATACTTGAACGTTACGATTTACCATGGGAATCTTCCGTTACTGGGTTTGGCTACTGTAGGCCTAACGTTACTAGCCGAGCCTAGGACTAGTAGGAGCATATGCCTAAATAATGCGTGGTATGCTATTCCAAAAGGAAATACTTAGCGTTAGGGAACGATAGTGTAGCCCACTCAAGCTATGCCTAAGACGTAAATTCTCTAATAATATAGGCACTTTTTACGTTAGTTGCATAACTCCGTATAATTTAGTTCTCAGTTTCAGCGAGTTACATTTGAACGGAATATGATTATAGTCTAGGAGTAGGAGTAGGAAAACAAAACAAACATCTCTAACTCAGTTCCTAGTACCAAGCACAGGCTCACTATTTTTGTTTAAGCTTAACGTTAGGCTAGCTAGCCTAAATGTTTAGGCCTAGGCTAGAAATATACTTATAAGGTTAAGGTAGGCTGGGTGCTAATAGTAATATATAAGACCAAATTCAGAACTAAATCTTCCAAGTTAATCACAGCAATGGACTTGCTATAGGCCTATGATTAAGAATGGTTTCTGTTATTCTCCGCATATGGTACTTTCCGATGATTACTTTCCGCTGAAATATCTTTTGTGCTGAAAACTAACTTTTTAATTTGCGATACAAGTTGAGCGAACAAACACGGATTAGACTAGACTGCTCCCATTAATTTTGTTGTGTTGTTACGCGACCATGCGATCGGCAGAAGTGCTGCAATTTTTTCTCCATTAGACTGGACTTCCGCTAGCATAGCGTATGCCTACATGTAATATTTTTGCGCCCATGAATGTTATTATCTGGCAAAAGAAAAATGCAGATCCGCCAGAGTGCAAAAATTGCTCTACAGTCAACCAATTTTTCACCTGCTAGGGAGTTCGGGTTCTGTTCTTCACACGTAGGATTATGCTAGGGCCTTACTTATTTTGAAAACTGGAAACTTGTCCTTGCAAAATGGTCACAAAAGTAATTGTACCCACTTGGATGACTGGGCAAATAAAGAAAATTTGTTTTTAGAATCCTGCAGTATTGATTCACATTTCCTAACTTATTGTCACAAAAGTTTTGCCTTTGCAGAAGGATAAAATATGGCGTATAAACACACTATCTTTGCGGGACATTTGGACACCTTTTGACTCTTAATTAAGAGTGCTCCTTTGTGCAACTGACTATTGTTTTCAAATCGGCTTAGTAACAGCTTGACAGCGGCTGTGCATGTAACTGTATAGCATGGAGGGTAGTTTGGAGACAGTGTGAACTCAAGTGTGACTTATTATCTGTGCTCATTATAGCCACGGGTAAATACACCGGTCCGGACTCGGCGGTTAGATTTGCAATGCTTCCCTAACTGAATGTTAAATACCCAGTTCCTTGACAGGATTTCACTCAGCATGGAAAAGGGCCTGAAATTGAGTAAATAAATAAAAAGAAAGATGCATTTTGTAGCACTGAGTATGAAAGCAAAGCACATTTCTATTTTGAATAGCAAGTTAACAACAATCCTGCAAATTTCAATAAAAAATATGACATTCATGCATGCCATGATATCTTCGAGAACTGGTCTTTGTTTGTAGAGGGACAAATGCAGTAAAATGTCAATGGTATGTATATATATGTACATTACATCAAGGCCAGCAGGGTTAGATACACCAGGAGGTGTATATGTACTGTACATTACATCAAGGTAAACCATGAACAGCAGTAGCGTTGTGCGGTAGTGCAAATTTCACATAACCTGTAGTGTTGCTACATGAATCCCGGTATCGTAACTACAATCGGGATTCTCCTCAACTTTCTTCTATGGTTCAAAGCACTTAGGTACAAGACTGTCAATGTCATACAAGTATTCATAGCCTAGGCTATGTACATACTCTTACCTGCACGGTTAGAAACAAATATAAAAAAAGTAACACGCTTTATTAGGGCCTTTGTTTTTTAACATACACTTTCAAAAAGAAAAGCACAAAACCTTGGAAAAGAGCAACCCACACCATCCTTCATTCATACTCGACGTAAGATATAAGATTAACACGTTCGCACGTGGATTAAACTTGTAATCCGTACACAAACAGAAATTAGGTGTTCCCCACTATTCCATAATATTGGAATAGGGCAACCCTCCAAGTTCACAAGGAAAAGTTTTCAACTATCAACAAGTCACCACATGCAGGCCTAGCAATAAATCAGTATGACAAGGGATGGTGATGTTATGCAGCAGGGCAGACCTCCAAATTGATTTAAAAATTGTAATTTTCCGAATATCGCAATGTAACAGCACTTGGCTGCATTTGTCAAGTATTTCCTAGCACGAAGAAGCGTTACATGTCACTTATCTGGTCTCTTTTCCCCTTTTCCTTCAGTTTTCTCATTTTGGCAAAAACTCTTGACGATCGATGGCTCTGATATTTGGTATCGGCGTTGGTTTGTTCATCCTCATTGTGCTCTGGACGATCACCATCTTACTGTCTCTACTATTCACCCGTACAGATAAACTAAGGTGAGGGATAACAATGGAGAGTTTGGGCAAATTGCTGTGCCAGTTAAAACAAAAAAAAAGATCTTTATTTTATCTCAGCAGTTGGATGTTGTGATTTATCTTTTGTCTGGGGTTAGATATAGCTAAAGGTGAAGTTAAGATTTCCAGGTTATTGAGTCACTTTCTGTGAAAAGACTCATTTTCTTTAGGAAACATCTGGGCGCCAGTTGGGAAGTTCTGGCCAAGTGCTGTTGTTTGCTTGCCAACACAGCTTATTTTTCACCGTTGAGTACAGCTGGTGAATCTTTGATGAATCTAACCAAACTTGCATATTAATCATTTCATCTACCTTGCTTTCTGTGCAAATGTGCACAACATCATGTTATTGTCAAATTGCTCCAAGAAAGAAAACTTGCCATCCTTGCTTGAGAAGCACACTGAAGCATAAAGTGTGTACTGTAATACAACTAGTGAGGAAAAACTGCAGAAATGTGTGATTAATGAGCAACGATGAGTATTGATACTGCTCATACTAGAACAAGTTCCCAAACTTTTGCGAGAAAAGATCCATTTGAGTGCATCATGTTTTGCTTGAATATAGTAAATATACTTAAATATACCACAGATTCATGCATCGTTTTCCTGTTGTAATGTAGTTCTGTGCGTTTGAAACATTAAAGAGACTGCAGCTCAATGTTCGCAGTAGGTGTCGCGATTGCTGGATTCCTGCAATCTATCTAGAACTATCTGCAACAATTCCTGGTACTTTCTGCAACTTGCGCCTACTGTAACTAATGTAACTAGTAATATGATGATATCCCCCTGCCCCCCCCCCCACCAAATTGAAAATCTGCCCAAGAAATAAATTGATCAAAAATCCCCCCCCCCCTTTAAACATCCTAGTTGTATCAGTAATGCAGCATCTCAAGTACTGCACTTTTATTTCTTGGACAAAAAGTGTGAAGGTGTAAATATGTTTTCTATTAGGTGCTGCATGTTAAGTTGCCAAGCAAAATATTCCCCAATGTTTAGACGTGGCCAACTTTTTTTTAAAGATGATCTTAATATAATTTACAGGTTTCCCCATCCCAGTAGCACTTTTCAAACCTCTTCCATTGTTTGTCCCTTTCAATACATTTACTTTTAGCAAATTGCTTAAATTCCTTCTCACAAGGTCACAGTCATTCTAATCTGATTATATCTCACAGACCTGCTGCTGGTGGACTTTTCGTTCTGGCAACCCTAGTTACAGTCATTTTGACTCTGTATCCAAGAGAGGGCGCCACTACAGAACCTGCAGACATAGTGGTAAGTTTAATTTTGTTAAATTGAGTATTCCATGATCTTCGGAGCTACCATTCCAAATCCCTTACTTGATAAGGTATTTTGGAAACGTACAACATGTCAGGTTGTTGACAAAACCTTGATAAAAAATGTAACCTTTGTTCCGGGAGGGAAGGGGGAAGCTGGTTTGGGGGAGGGGAAGAGAGGATGACGGGGTTAGATTATTTGGAGGAGAGATTGGTGAGGGAGGGGGGGGGGAATGGAGGGGGACATCTTGATGGATGTGTATCTTGTCAGGTAAACAGGGTCAAGCACTGTGTATTTAATGTATCCTATCCTCTTGTTAACTGTGTTTGATCAGTCTGGTTTATAAATGTGCTTCCCTGGAATGAGTGCCTCATTTGATTTTGAAACACTAAAAGAAGTGTTCCCTATTTCTTACTACCACAGGTGACGGATGAAACCTTTTGGGGTCGTGTAGCGATGCTGGCTGGTCTCAGCCTCTTCACCATGCTGTGTTTGGTCTTTCTCTTCGTCTTCCATTGGACGGAATCGATTGAAGCCAGACCTTTGAAGGCCAAGCGATATTGATGCAGAGATTGGTTTAATAGAAGAAAGGTGGTCTTTGGTCATGACGTGCTGTAGCTGCATTCTCTGTGGGAACTGGTACTTCCCATGGCTGGTAATGTTTTGCCCACCCCCCCCCCCACAAAGAAATCTGCAATACTTCACAGTGTTCCATGTTTGTTAACAGAGTTTCATAAATTTACTGTACCTTTACAGTATTGGCTATGATTCTGTCTTTACTGTTGCAATGCAAAATTTTAGGCCCACCAAAGGATTAAAATTGTATCAAGATACAATTTACACAAAAAACTGCTTTGTTTTAAAGCCAGACGTCTCTAAGCTGGCTGCCTTATGGGCATAGCCACATTTTTTTTACTCATACATATAGCTAATAGTAGAAAACCATATTGGAAAGGCTTTTATCATGTAGTAAAGCCTGCAAGAAACATTGTCATATCATGTAGGTTCTAGAGGGGATATGGGAAGGAGGGGGGGGGGGCTTAATGTACATGGGGGGTGCTCCCTCTTCTCCAAAGTGAGAGGGAGAATCCGGCCTTTCATTTCCAAGTGTGGGTAGTAGGTTATTTCAAATTGAAACCATTTAATGCATTTTTTGACCATCCAAACTGGTCATTTGCCTATAGACTGAGGGAACAGTATGGGCTGGTAGTACTGAATCAAAGAAACTACCACAAGTAATAGTACTTGGTAACAAATGAAATACTGTATGAACATTATTGTTGTTGGCATATATGCTAGTACTGTACTTGGAAGAGTAAGAATGGAAATATTTGCACCCAACACTGTTGAAGTTGTGCCTTAGCAATAATGATATGGAATTTGCATATCGTTCACATATCATTTGAAAAGTATGAAAACTGACTGCATGGGCACTGATACTGTGTTAATTCTTCATAAAAAAAAAACAATCTGAAAGCCTTACACAGACTCTTACACTGTTATGGATAATAAGGGTTATTTAATTATTTAATTTAGTTAATTAATTTAGTTAATTAATTTAGTTAATTATTATGGATAAAGGGTTACCTTATTGAATTACCGCAGGGGTAGCTCTTTGCCTAAAATGGTGAAAGTATGAAGTCTACATGGGTACTGTTACTGCAGTAATCCTACATGAAAACAATCTGAAAATCTAACACAGAATCTTTGTAAAGTTATGGATAGTACAGTTATTGAATTACTGCAGAGATAGTTCTTTGCCTGAATACTGCATGGTTAAATTATGAATACTACATGGGTACTGTTACTGCAGTAATCCTCCATGAAAACAGTCTGAAAATCTAACACAGAAGCTTTGTAAAGTTATGGATGGTACAGTTATTGAATTACCCCAGGGATAATTCTTTGCCTAAATACTGCATGGTTAAAGTATGAATACTACATGGGTACTGTTACTGCAGTAATCCTACATGAAAACAATCTGAAAATCTAACGCAGAATCTTTGTAAAGTTATGGATAGTACAGTTATTGAATTACTGCAGAGATAGTTCTTTGCCTGAATACTGCATGGTTAAATTATGAATACTACATGGGCACTGTTACTGCAGTAATCCTGCATGAAAACAGTCTGAAAATCTAACACAGAATCTTTGTAAAGTTATGGATGGTACAGTTATTGAATTACCCCAGGGATAATTCTTTGCCTAAATACTGCATGGTTAAAGTATGAATACTACATGGGTACTGTTACTGCCATAATCCCACTAGGCAACAGTTTGGAAATATTATGAAGCCTCTTGTTTTTATATAATGCATGGTACTGAATTACTGAGATTAATGTGACAATCCTTCTGGATTTAACTAAATCAACATATACTAAACCATCCCTGGTTGTCATACACACAAGGGATAATCTCCTTTGGTCTTGTCATGTGGTGTGACAATATCCAAGTCTATCCAAAGTTAAATTTCATTTCCTTTGAGGATACTTATTCCGTTGGATAAAGCATTGTTAATGGCTTGAGAATGTGATGAATTTGTTGGATTTAACTAAATCAACATATACTAAACCATCCCTGGTTGTCATACACACAAGGGATATTCTCTTTTTGTCTTGTCATGTGGTGTGACAATATCCAAATCTACTCCAACGTTAAATTTCTTTTCCTTTGAGGATGCTTGTTGTGTTGGATAAAGCAACATTAATGAGATTGTGACTATAACTTGTTGGATTCAACTAAATCAACATATACTAAACCATCCCTGGTTGTCATACACACAATAGATGGTCTCTTTTTGTCTTGTCATGTGGTGTGACAATATCCAAGTCTATCCAAAGTTAAATTTCTTTTCATTAAGATAACTTGTCACTTATTCAGTGGGATAAAGCAACATTAATGAGAATGTGATGAACTTGTTGGATTTAACTAAATCAACATAAACTAAACCATCCCAGGTTGTCATACACACAATAGATGAGTCTCTTTTTGTCTTGACATGTGGTGTGACAATATCCAAGTCTATCCAAAGTTAAATTTCTTTTCATTAAGATAACTTGTCACTTATTCAGTTGGATAAAGCAACATTAATGAGAATGTGATGAACTTCCTGGATTTAACTAAATCAACATATACTAAACCATCCCTGGTTGTCATACACAATAGATGGTCTCTTTTTGTCTTGACGGCAAAATTCCACAATAATTTGGCTGCGTCAGCTTCCATAGCAGGGATCAAGCCTTCTGATCCTCTCATCATTTTTGAAACTACCACCAAACCCAGGAACAGCTAATATGTAGATTTCTCTAGGAAGCAACTATCGAAAATGAATATTATTTCCTTGGGATTACCTGTACTCTAGCGTTATCACTGGTTAGTGTTTTTGTATTCATGTATCATCTCTCCCTCCATGTTGTAACTAACAAATCTCTGATGGTTTGTAGATATAAAGAGATCATCTTAATTAATGGCTTTACCTGCAGGATAATCTAATCCTTGTGTGTCACTCTGTGGGTGACTCAATTATATCCATTCAGTACTCTGTGTTAGTCTTATTCTTTCATGCAGAGATGAAGCTGTTATATTGTAGGGACAATCAAATCCTACTAATCCTGTTAAGGTGATTGTCTTCTTTTCAAAGCAATGAAAATCTCTCCCTCTCTGACAGTCATACACCAAGCTACTTATACTGTAGAATGTGTCATTGTTTTAAGGTGATTGAATTTTTCCATACTATGTATGCTGCATTAGTTTAGATCTCACACACAGAGATGAAGTTGTATATCCAAGGAACATTCTAATCCTCTTAATCCTTTTAAGGTGATTGTCTTCTTTTCGAAGCAATGAAAATCTCTCCCTCTCTGACAGTCATACACCAAGCTACTAATACTGTAGAATGTCATTGTTTTAAGGTGATTACATTTCTCCATATTCTGTCTGCTGTATTAGTTAATTTCTCACACACAGAGATGAAGCTGTTATCTTTAGGGAACATTCTAATCCTCTTAATCCTTTTAAGGTGATTGTCTTCTTTCCAAAGCAATGAAAATCCCTCCTGCTCTGACAGTCATACACCAAGCTACTAATATTGTATAATGTGCCATTGTGTTAAGGTGATTAAGTTTCTTCAAACTCTGTATGCTGAGCTGTATGCTGCTAACTCTTACAGAGATGAAGCTGTTGCATTCAAGGGACAATCTTATCCTCTTAATCCTGTCAAGCTGATTTTCTTGTTTCAATGCAATGAAAATCCCTCTGCAAATGTGGAAACCTAAATGTCACTTCCTGTATGGCAGCAACTGTATAAAGATAATTGTTAGTGGGGCTGTTCAAGGGACAATCTTATCCTCTTAATCCTTTTAAGGTGATTGTCTTCTTTCAAAGCAACGAAAATCTCTCCCTCTCTGACAGTCAAACACCAAGCTACTATTACTGTAGAATGTCATTGTTTTAAGGTGATTGAATTTCTCCATACTCTGTATGCTGTTTTAGTTTAGATCTTACACGCAGAGATGAAGCTCTTGCATTCAAGGGACAATCTACTTCTCTTAATCCTTTTAAGGTGATTGTCTTCTTTTCAAAGCAATGAAAATCTCTCCCTCTCTGACAGTCATACACCAAGCTACTAATATTGTATAATGTGCCATTGTTTTAAGGTGATTGAATTTTTCCAAACTCTGTATGCTGTAATCGTTTAGATCTCACACACAGAGATGAAGCTGTTATCTTTAGGGAACATTCTTCTCCTTTTAATCCTGTTAAGGTGATTGTCTTCTTTCCAAAGCAATGAAAATCTCTCCCTCTCTGACAGTCATACACGAAGCTACTAATACTATTGAAACCACCTAGCGCATAGTCACGACTAGGCCATCAGGTGCTATGAAATGCAACTGTGCTTAAAATGTCGGAACATCGAACATTATTCATGAAGCGCATACTGTATGTTCGGAGCGTGCTAGCGCTTGTAACTTTGCTGGGGTTTTATCCTACCCCTTTTTCAACTTACTAATGCGTTTGTCTTGGTAGTTCACCCAAAAAATAGAGAGAGAGGCTTATTCCATGGGATCGCTCACGTAGTTGACAGCTCGTTGCAGGAAACGTTGAGCTTACACATGTCAAGCTAGGTGACTGCTTGGCCCCCCTCCTCTCATAACAAATGTACAGCGTTATACATTTTCCTGGCAGTTTGCCAAGGTTCTAAGAAGTTTGCGTTTTCCTGGCACTTTGCCAAGTTTCGAGAAAGTTCTCTTCCTGGCAGAATGTGTCATTGTTTTGAGGGTATTCAATTTCTTTGTATGCAGTATTAGTCTCTAGATCACACACACAGAGATGAAGCTGTTGCATTCAAGGTACAATATACATTTCTCTTAATCCTGTTCAGGGCAATTCCACTCACGTCTCTGTTTCAGCATGACATTCTCTTGTGCAAGGCCATCATTGTGCATGCCTGTATCACCCCAGTCAGAGTCATAATATTGTTCAATACTGGCTAAATTCATTGCCATTGAAACTTCTTCTGCAAGTGGTCTATATTGCTCGATTTGTGGCTGCTACAGAGGCTGTTGAAGTGGATAAAACGTAGGTTTTGGGGCATATGGAGCAGCTGGTTCTTGTGAGGAAGGTTGAGGAGCTGAATGTTGTGAGGCAAGTGGAGTAGCTGGTTCTTGTGAGGAAGTTAAGGACAGAAATAAAAACTTTTTAAAAAAATCTTTTTTATTTTCAAATTTCTTCTCAAACTATGCATAAAAAAGAATGGTCAATAACATCAAGTGATCCTATTGATGTATGTGGTTGTTAAAAACAGTTGAACAATTAGAACTTTTATTGGTATGTAAACGAAATATCAATTAATTAGCGTGACTTGCGTTACACATTGTCCAACAACACTGACCTTACGTGAAATGCTATGGGAACGAAGTAATATTGTTCCCATAAATGAGAACCAGTTATAAACTCTATTAAAATACATTTGAGCATTCAATTGTGAACACGGAATACAGAAATTGGATGCAATGTCATAAGATGACCATATGAAAGCTCAGACTGATCTGAACAATGTCCGAGTGAATACAGTTCAGGATTTCAAAAATGTGTGCTCGGACCACTAACATATCTGATTATATTGTCTTAAAACTGGGATCTTGGAAATACTAATCAAATAACAATGTCACTGTAGTTATAAATGTAGCTTCAATCTGTCCATGGCAATGCCCAAACTTAATTCCCAGTCACCTACAAATTCGTAGTGCCCTCTGTTGTTGGCAGTTATTGGCGGTTTTAGTTTCCTCACTAGCTTACTCCTTGGGTACAGTGTAGTATGTCTCATCCAGAGAGACAGGCCACTTCCAGTGTTTTCCAGCTGGAGCCATGACAGAGACCTGGTAGTCATCCCTGACGGTTACCTTCACTTCTCCTGGGTAGACCATACCCTCATATTCCACAGCCCACCAGTCTCCTACAGAAACGCCGTTGCCATCTTCATCACAACTCTCTGTGGAAGTCGCATCTTTCGTCAAGATCTTGTGTACAGCTTCTCTCAGGATATGCTTCATGTGATGTACACAGGCGATACCACGAACTGGAGCAGCATCTCAGAAAACATCAACGACGCCGAGACTTTCATTTTTGGCATCAATCTTCTTGGAAGTCGTGTCGACGACTATCACACTGCTAGATGCTGTTGCTGCTGTGAAACACTTTGCGTCAGTCACGGTAGCCTTCCTGTTGTGCACAGCATTCCATGCCAATCCTGTTAAGGTGATTGTCTTCTTTGCAAAGCAATGAAATTCTCTCACTCTCTGACAGTCATACACCAAGCTACTATTTCTGTAGAATGTGTCATTGATTTGGGACAGTCTTTTTCTCTTAATCCTGTTAAGGTGATTGTCTTCTTTGCAAAGCAATGAAATTCTCTCACTCTCTGACAGTCATACACCAAGCTACTATTACTGTAGAATGTGTCATTGATTTGGGACAGTCTTTTTCTCTTAATCCTGTTAAGGTGATTGTCTTCTTTGCAAAGCAATGAATTTCTCTCCCTCTCTGACAGTCATACACCAAGCTACTACTGTATTACTGTAAAATGTGTGATTGTTTTGGGACAGTCTTCTTCTCTTAATCCTTTTAAGGTGATTGTCTTCATTGCAAAGCAATGAAATTCTCTCACTCTCTGACAGTCATACACCAAGCTACTATTAATGTAGAATGTGTCATTGTTTTGGGACAGTCTTCTTCTCTTAATCCTTTTAAGGTGATTGTCTTCTTTGCAAAGCAATGAAATTCTCTCACTCTCTGACAGTCATACACCAAGCTACTAATACTGTAGAATGTGTTATTGTTTTGGGACAGTCTTTTTCTCTTAATCCTTTTAAGGTGATTGTCTTCTTTGCAAAGTAATGAAATTCTCTCCCTCTCTGACAGTCATACACCAAGCTACTATTACTGTAGAATGTGTCATTGTTTTGGGACAGTCTTTTTCTCTTAATCCTGTTAAGGTGATTGTCTTCTTTGCAAAGTAATGAAATTCTCTCCCTCTCTGACAGTCATACACCAAGCTACTACTGTATTACTGTAGAACTGTAGAATGTGTCATTGTTTTGGGACAGTCTTTTTCTCTTAATTCTGTTAAGGTGATTGTCTTCTTTGCAAAGCAATGAATTTCTCTCCCTCTCTGACAGTCATACACCAAGCTACTAATACTGTAGAATGTGTCATTGTTTTGGGACATTCTTTTTCTCTTAATCCTTTTAAGGTGATTGTCTTCTTTGCAAAGTAATGAAATTCTCTCCCTCTCTGACAGTCAAACACCAAGCTACTATTACTGTAGAATGTGTCATTGTTTTGGGACAGTCTTCTTCTTTTAATCCTTTTAAGGTGATTGTCTTCTTTGCAAAGCAATGAAATTCTATCACTCTCTGACAGTCATACACCAAGCTACTATTACTGTAGAATGTGTCATTGTTTTGGGACATTCTTTTTCTCTTAATACTTTTAAGGTGATTGTCTTCTTTGCAAAGTAATGAAATTCTCTCCCTCTCTGACAGTCATACACCAAGCTACTATTACTGTAGAATGTGTCATTGTTTTGGGACAGTCTTCTTCTTTTAATCCTTTTAAGGTGATTGTCTTCTTTGCAAAGCAATGAAATTCTCTCACTCTCTGACAGTCATACACCAAGCTACTATTACTGTAGAATGTGTCATTTTTTTGGGACAGTCTTCTTCTCTTAATCCTTTTTAGGTGATTGTCTTCTTTGCAAAGCAATGAAATTCTCTCACTCTCTGACAGTCATACACCAAGCTACTAATACTGTAGAATGTGTTATTGTTTTGGGACAGTCTTTTTCTCTTAATCCTTTTAAGGTGATTGTCTTCTTTGCAAAGTAATGAAATTCTCTCCCTCTCTGACAGTCATACACCAAGCTACTATTACTGTAGAATGTGTCATTGTTTTGGGACATTCTTTTTCTCTTAATCCTGTTAAGGTGATTGTCTTCTTTGCAAAGTAATGAAATTCTCTTCCTCTCTGACAGTCATACACCAAGCTACTACTGTATTACTGTAGAATGTGTGATTGTTTTGGGACAGTCTTCTTCTCTTAATCCTTTTAAGGTGATTGTCTTCATTGCAAAGCAATGAAATTCTCTCACTCTCTGACAGTCATACACCAAGCTACTATTAATGTAGAATGTGTCATTGTTTTGGGACAGTCTTCTTCTCTTAATCCTTTTAAGGTGATTGTCTTCTTTGCAAAGCAATGAAATTCTCTCACTCTCTGACAGTCATACACCAAGCTACTAATACTGTAGAATGTGTTATTGTTTTGGGACAGTCTTTTTCTCTTAATCCTTTTAAGGTGATTGTCTTCTTTGCAAAGTAATGAAATTCTCTCCCTCTCTGACAGTCATACACCAAGCTACTATTACTGTAGAATGTGTCATTGTTTTGGGACAGTCTTTTTCTCTTAATCCTGTTAAGGTGATTGTCTTCTTTGCAAAGTAATGAAATTCTCTCCCTCTCTGACAGTCATACACCAAGCTACTACTGTATTACTGTAGAACTGTAGAATGTGTCATTGTTTTGGGACAGTCTTTTTCTCTTAATTCTGTTAAGGTGATTGTCTTCTTTGCAAAGCAATGAATTTCTCTCCCTCTCTGACAGTCATACACCAAGCTACTAATACTGTAGAATGTGTCATTGTTTTGGGACATTCTTTTTCTCTTAATCCTTTTAAGGTGATTGTCTTCTTTGCAAAGTAATGAAATTCTCTCCCTCTCTGACAGTCAAACACCAAGCTACTATTACTGTAGAATGTGTCATTGTTTTGGGACAGTCTTCTTCTTTTAATCCTTTTAAGGTGATTGTCTTCTTTGCAAAGCAATGAAATTCTATCACTCTCTGACAGTCATACACCAAGCTACTATTACTGTAGAATGTGTCATTGTTTTGGGACATTCTTTTTCTCTTAATACTTTTAAGGTGATTGTCTTCTTTGCAAAGTAATGAAATTCTCTCCCTCTCTGACAGTCATACACCAAGCTACTATTACTGTAGAATGTGTCATTGTTTTGGGACAGTCTTCTTCTTTTAATCCTTTTAAGGTGATTGTCTTCTTTGCAAAGCAATGAAATTCTCTCACTCTCTGACAGTCATACACCAAGCTACTATTACTGTAGAATGTGTCATTTTTTTGGGACAGTCTTCTTCTCTTAATCCTTTTAAGGTGATTGTCTTCTTTGCAAAGCAATGAAATTCTCTCACTCTCTGACAGTCATACACCAAGCTACTAATACTGTAGAATGTGTTATTGTTTTGGGACAGTCTTTTTCTCTTAATCCTTTTAAGGTGATTGTCTTCTTTGCAAAGTAATGAAATTCTCTCCCTCTCTGACAGTCATACACCAAGCTACTATTACTGTAGAATGTGTCATTGTTTTGGGACATTCTTTTTCTCTTAATCCTGTTAAGGTGATTGTCTTCTTTGCAAAGTAATGAAATTCTCTTCCTCTCTGACAGTCATACACCAAGCTACTACTGTATTACTGTAGAATGTGTCATTGTTTTGGGACAGTCTTTTTCTCTTAATTCTGTTAAGGTGATTGTCTTCTTTGCAAAGCAATGAATTTCTCTCCCTCTCTGACAGTCATACACCAAGCTACTATTACTGTAGAATGTGTCATTGTTTTGGGACAGTCTTCTCCTCTTAATCCTTTTAAGGTGATTGTCTTCTTTGCAAAGCAATGAAATTCTCTCACTCTCTGACAGTCATACACCAAGCTACTATTACTGTAGAATGTGTCATTGTTTTGGGACATTCTTCTTCTCTTAATCCTTTTAAGGTGATTGTCTTCTTTGCAAAGCAATGAAATTCTCTCACTCTCTGACAGTCATACACCAAGCTACTAATACTGTAGAATGTGTTATTGTTTTGGGACAGTCTTTTTCTCTTAATCCTTTTAAGGTGATTGTCTTCTTTGCAAAGTAATGAAATTCTCTCCCTCTCTGACAGTCATACACCAAGCTACTATGACTGTAGAATGTGTCATTGTTTTGGGACATTCTTTTTCTCTTAATCCTTTTAAGGTGATTGTCTTCTTTGCAAAGTAATGAAATTCTCTTCTCTCTGACAGTCATACACCAAGCTACTACTGTATTACTGTAGAATGTGTCATTGTTTTGGGACAGTCTTTTTCTCTTAATTCTGTTAAGGTGATTGTCTTCTTTGCAAAGTAATGAAATTCTCTCCCTCTCTGACAGTCATACACCAAGCTACTAATACTGTAGAATATGTCATTGTTTTGAGCTGATTGAAATTCTCTGTATGCTGTTTTAGTAGCTAGATCTTACGCCCAGAGATGAAGCTGTTGCATTCAAGGGACAATCCTATTCTCTTAATCCTGTCAAGTTGATTGTCTTGTAATGAAAATCCTTCAGTTTCTGAAAGTCTTGAAAACTAAATGTCAGTTCTTGTGTGGCAGCAACTGTCTTAAGATAAATGTTTGTGAGGCTGTTATATTCAAGCGACAATCTTATCCTGTGATTGTCTTGTTTTTAAAGCAATGGAAATCCTGTTTTTGAGGCAGGCTCCATTACTGGAGATCAAAAAGTCATTGTGTCTTATGCACAAGGTAGGGCAAAAATTGAATTGTGATTTGGATGACATCAAAGAATCGCTTGGGAGGCGTCCAAAAACTTCATCTCTTAAGTTTAGTGGTGTCGTCATCTAGTTGAAGCAGCGCAAACAATTTTTGAAAGGTGGATTCTCTGCACTGTTCTGTTGATGTATATGGAATTAATTTGTCAGAGTCATTGGACGTGCAGGTGTAAATCCAGCAAAGAATATGCACGCGGAGGTCGTTGATACTTCTAAATGTTGTGGAAGCTGGTTCATTTGAGCATATACCTGTCGGGTCCCCGCCAAACTTGGCCCCCTACTTTTGTCCAACTTACAAACTTTTGCAGTATTAATGGTCACTATTATTAGGCTCATCCACAGAACAAGGACATTGAAAATGATGTCAAGCGAAGGAAACTGAAGCACTAATAACACTAGGTTGATGCGGCAATAACGTTGTACGCGTAATACATGACATGTAACAATACTAATCAAAAGGAGCACTGACACTGATATTTTTGCTGTAGTAAATGGGTCAACTTACCGCAACACTTAACATGGGTTGACTCTCTTATAACAGTCTCAAGTGTATTAAACCTTGCTTTCCAAGAACTTAATATGTTTCTCCTATAATAATAATAATAATTTATTATATTATTTATTTATATATTAATTTATTCTTATATAGCGCTTTACATCAAAAGAATGATCTCAAAGCAGCTTCACAGAAACGCATAAAAAATACAACTTAAAAAGTATTACAGCTTAAAAATAATACAATCTAAAAATATTGCATCCTAAGAATGTTTGTTAAGTTTCTGTTTCAGCATAACATTCTCTTGTGCAAGGCCATCATTGTGCATGCCTGTATCACCCCAGCCAGAGTCATCATATTGTTCAATACTGGCTAAATTCATTGCAATTGAAACTTCTTCTGCAAGTGGTCTGTATCGCTCGATTTGTGGCTGCTGCAGAGGTTGTTGAAGTGGATAAAAAGATGGTTGTGGGGCATATGGAGCAGCTGGTTCTTGTGAGGAAGGTTGAGGAACTGACTTTTGTGCGGCAAGTGGTGCAAATTTTTTTTTTTTAATTGGGCTCGACAGAGTGCACTTTGTGTGTGTAAGAAACAGCCACGGTGTCCTTCCAGTCACCCTCCAAAACATTCCCTTCCCTTCCTGAATTAGACTGGCCTGAATAAAAGTTACATGGATGCTAGGATTTGGAAAGTTTAGCAAGTTCATGTAATTCATTTGGGCTGGCAGCTTCTCCCTTTCCACTTCGCACAAAGCGCCAAACAGATCTGTTCACAGTACCTCCCAAACCATCCACAGCCCTCTTCTTCCCTTGAGACGTACCTCCCAAACCATCCAATGCCCTCCTCTTCCCTTGAGACATACCTCCCAAACCATTCACTGCCCTTTTCTTCCCTTGAGACGTACCTCCCAAACCATCCACTGCCCTTTTCTTCCCTTGAGACATACCTCCCAAACCATCCAATGCCCTCTTCTTCCCTTGAGACATACCTCCCAAACCATCCAATGCCCTTTTCTTCCCTTGAGACATACCTCCCAAACCATCCACTGCCCTTTTCTTCCCTTGAGACGCACCTCCCAAACCATCCAATGCCCTCCTCTTCCCTTGAGATGTGGCCCAAAAAACAAAACAAAAACCAAATTCCTTCTATAAAGGTTTACGATTGGAGAAAAGGAACTGCTGCTTTAATTGGGAGCTGGCACCATCCGAAAATACATCAGTATGGCCGACATTTGGCAACTTGTCTTTCAAAGTTGTAAACATATATTACATGAAGGCATTCACACTCAGCTTGTCATGTTGAAGCTCGTCTGAGACAACGACCATGCTTTGGCTTTCTTCATCATCAATCCATACATGGGCTGTAAACAGTGTAGCCTGCTTATGGGATCCCCAGACTGTATTTATTCAAATCTTGAAAGGCCTGGGTAGCATTTTCAGGAATGTCAGATGATGTTTACAAGCAGCTTCAAGTCTGTCAAGATTGGTTAATACCTGCTTTCTCTTCACATACACATGAACAGGGAAGACCTTTCATCTGCCATTTTAGTTCTGCAAGTACCCCCCCAGTTGAAGTTATTTCCACCTTCACTAAAACCACTGTGTTTTCAGCCATTGGGAGTACTTAACGACGAAGTGAAAGATTTAAGATTATATTGACATAGTGTAGAAAGCACTTCTTTGAACATTGATATGCTTATCTCTCTTTGCAGCAGGCTGACTCAGCAATTTCACAGCAACTTCTTTGAGCTGAAAGTACATCTTCACAATCACCATCAGTAGCAACAACGACACCTGAGCAAATATTAACAAGTTGATGCTGATCAGTTTCAAATGGGTTGATCATACTTTCAACTGTAGCCATCACAAAGTTGGTGTGCTATGCATCCTTACAGACCCTTTGTCCTATCAAGGTCCTTCTTCCTCGAGTGTGAAAACTTCCCTGCCATTGTCTGACGCTCCTCCTTGGTGATGGCAGCTCTCTCATGGCTGGATAAAATCCAGCGATGGACTGCACCTCTGTTCAGGGTAAAGCCAGTCAGACCATCGTTTTGTTTTTGTGTCCCTGTTGCATGTCTGTTCAATAGTCTGATCACAAGCAATCTGGCTAAATCCAAACTGATCCTGCCTTTGAACAAACAAATTTGCCAGCAGAAAAAAATTTCATTTACATCAGGATGACTTTCAGGGGGATTTTTTTTTCTTTTTTCATTTCCAGCCAGTAGACAGAAAGGTACCGTGAGTAATGAACTCTGTCACATGCAAAGAACCATGGTAGCATTTGAGCGTACAGTTTTGACAAATGTAGCTCCCAGTAATACCCTCCCCTGGTAGCACGGGAGAACAGCATCAGAAGTTGAACCATCTGCAGATATGAACTCCAGAAAGCAGAAAAGAAAAGATGTTGGGTTAACAGCACTGTGCGTGACTGCTAATAAACCGTTGACATTGCTGTGAAGCATCTTCAGTTCATCCTTTCTCACAAAACCTAAGATATTAAATAGATCGCTAGCTTTCATGAATGTAAGTCAGCCAATACCATCCTGATTTTCTTCTCTTTGTTGGTCATTTAGCGCATTCAGGAAAGCAAGCCAATGCAACCC
Source organism: Apostichopus japonicus (assembly GCF_037975245.1). Lineage (NCBI taxonomy): Eukaryota > Metazoa > Echinodermata > Holothuroidea > Aspidochirotida > Stichopodidae > Apostichopus > Apostichopus japonicus. Next base: position 25,394,397 of record NC_092572.1, read on the forward strand.
GGATAAAGCATCTGCTGCTAACTTATGAGTCCGCATGCACTGACCTATGGTAGTGATGACCATTCAAATCTCCGTTGATAGAGCCCTGGGCGAAGATGTTTGACTCAATAAGTATATCTCTCAGACCAGCATCACCAAAGCGACTTCCAATGCAGGCTAAGTATGCCATTGACACATGGAATTCCGCAGTCTCCAATTGTTTTACATGATTGTTGCCAGCTTAATTTCCAAACATCTCTTTAAATCAAAGTGAATGTAGCCGCCTGGCATTCTACTCGCCGTTCTTTGACCGCGTTTCTTCGTTAGAGGGTTAGTTTCATGATTGACCTCCTGACATAGTATGTATACTGGAGGCAGAATGTGGCCACTGGGTAGTGTTTGGTCTGACCTAGGTGTCATATCCAAGATCATGATTATTCATACATTGTCCGGTAAACAATTCCCATCATGCATCATTCTATGTAGCGCACGGCTTGGAGATGATTGAGGAGTGAGAAAGTATAGAGAACGTAATTCGTTACTCACGTACTCTTGCTGCAGTCTTTACTTACGTGCATGTATATCCTACCGTATAACGGTGTATTGGGAGAACTGCTATTTCAGGAGCCTAACCAAGCTGTGCGGCGCCTGTGCATTAATACTAATACTACAATAAACCATCCTATATAACACTAGGCAGCATTGAGGCAGGTCCTTGATCCATTGATTCTGTTGACACAGCAGCAGATGAAGATTTATGTCATGTTTATTTGTGATAGACTTGTTTACTTCTCCCGAAGTAATTTCAGGTTGCTTTGAATTACTTTAATGTTGCATAGATGATAGTTTACCCAAAAAATTAGGCAACATTACAACAAATTTCCACATTATAAAACTAACAGTGACTGATAATGCTTGAATAAAATATGCTAACTTATGCTGCCTGCCATGTGTTTTGATTTTTTTTAACCTTTTTTTTAATAGTTTTTATGTGTGTAATGAACCATTTTTTTTTTATCAATTTGCAAATAATTATCCCACATGACTTCACTTCAAAACAAAATCTGAAGGCTAGCAGAATGTCAGACATTTCAGTAGCAAGGCAGTTATAGTACTTTAGTGTACTTAAACCTTCATTGGAATCCGCAAGTTCCACAACAGCAGACAATTTCATTTCAACCTACTGTACACTGAACAACAACTTAACTTTGAAAAGTTAATCATTTAATGGCTGAACTAAATCAACTATAAGTACTGTGTGCAAATATTTATTCACAACTCTGGCTTGAACATGTGCCCTGGATGTTAGCTAACGAAGTTCTGTCATTACATCATCAACCCGACGTGTTGGTAAAATGACCTTTGTCTACAAGTGTAGGCTGAACCAGTTGCCATGTGAGCTCTTTGAGCAAACAATATATCACTTTGAATGTGTCCTTGAGCCAAGACTTAGTTTAGGGAACACTGGTGTGTCGGTCGGTGGGAAAGACAAAGCATACATTTAAAGTTTTAATTATTCATTTTGAAAATTCACAACACCCAACTTTCAGACAATGGTTCGAGAAAGCAATTGATAAATTTAATTGCTTACCGGTTCTAGCCCTGTAATCAAACCTTCACGTTGATGTTCATTTTACCTGCGATATATGTTAAGTTAAGTTTGAAAGATTCAAATACATTTAATAAAAACAAGCACCACCTGTAAATTTCTGTTAACTTACAAACTCATGTCGTAGTTCTTTGGAAGATACATTCCACATGATTCTAGTAGATGTACCTGTGTAATTGTTATGAAGGGAAGCAGCAGCCCTAATCTTGATTTCTTAATGCAATATTTTCATGTAGGATTCAATTTGATGGAGATCAGGTGATGCTAGTTATACAAGGTGACATTGTAAATTTATACATGAGTGTGAAAAGGATACTCCATATATACGGAAGTGTACTGTAGAAGGGACATTGCATTGACGAGTTGCCGACTTGACAAAACGACAATTATCTGCAAATTGACGAGTTGACGAGATGGTAACGTGACAAAATTCAGAAAATTGACGTTTTGACGAGAGAACGGATCTCGTCAATTGCATCAATTTTCTGAAATTTGTCATTTTGTAGAAATGGTAGTAAGTGTGCAATTCGTCAATTTGCAGAAAATTGATGCATTGCCGAGATCTGTTATCTCGTCAATACGTCAATTTTCTGAATTTTGTCATTTTGTCGAGATGGTAGCAACTTTGCAACTCGTCAATTTGCAGAAAATTGATGCATTGGCGAGAACCGTTATCTCGTCAAAACTTCAATTTTCTGAATTTTGTCACGTTACCATCTCGTCAACTCGTCAGTTTGTTTTGTCAAGTCGGTAACTCGTCAATGCAATGTCCCTTCTACGCTTCCGTACATATATCTTAATCGCAGTCCAAATCATGAAAATCAGCTTTTACTATATGTAACCTACTCTAACAGTAACAGTGTGTATTTTGCTGTTTACGGTAACACTGTGATCTTAGACCTTACAGTTGGACTGTGCAATGTACAGTAGTCTACAATAGATCCTATTATTGAATATTAATTACTAGCCATAGCCTAGGACCTAGGGTAAAATTGTAAAAAACACTTCTCAACATGGGAAAAGGGCAGTACATATTTTCAAACATGGATAACCCATTCAAATTTCTCTCCTTCTTTGGGGGGCGTCACCTCATCACGTGTTGATGCTATGAACAAGTGTTGCCAGATGTCAAAAAAAGTATTGTGCAAACCAGTATACGTGATTGTGATTGGTTACTGGTTACATCATTAAGCTGTACTTTCACCTTATAAACTTGCTCAATTTCCTGTTATAAACTACTGTACAGTACAACTGGAAAAAATGTGCACAGTAGACAACTGGGAACAATTGATAATGGCGATTTAATATTTGTTTTCAAATTACAGTGACATTTAATTAATGGTAGTCCTCTGTCTCTGTGTTGCAACAAACTTAGTAGATTTTGGACTTCGGCCCCTGTCAACTTTATCTTCAAGATAATTTCATCCTTTCAAGTGTGTCACCGTGTGGGTGATGCAATTTCTTCTGACAGTACTCTGCAGTCTGTGTTACTAGTCTAAGTCCTTTTAAGGTGATTGTCTTCTTTTCAAAGCAATGAAAATCTCTCCCTCTCTGACAGTCATACACCAAGCTACTAATACTGTAGTTTATGTCATTGTTTTAAGGTGATTCAATTTCTCCAAACTCTATATGCTGTATTGGTCGCTAGATCTCACACACAGAGATGAAGCTGTTGTATTTAAGGAACATTCTTATCCTCTTAATCCTTTTAAGGTGATTGTCTTGTTTTTCAAAGCAATGAAAATCTCTCCCTCTCTGACAGTCATACACCAAGCTACTAATACTGTAGAATGTGTCATTGTTTTGAGGTGATTCAATTTCTCTGTATGCTGTATTAGTCTGTGGATCTCAAAAACAGAGATTAAGCTGTTGCATTCAAAGGACAATCCATTTCTCCTAATCCTTTTAAGGTGGTTGTCTTCTTTTCAAAGCAACGAAAATCTCTCCCTCTCTGACAGTCATACACCAAGTTACTTATTACTGTTTAATGTGTTGAGTTGATTTATTACTGAATACTATGTTGGATTTAATCATGTATCTTAACAGTACACATAAAAGTCTGTAATTTGTTGTGTGGTGGTGCCGATGCTCACCATTTGTCTTCTTGTTTCTCAATTTTGTTGAATCTAAGACAAACACCTCTTTGGATTAAAACAATGTTATAAAAGTCCTCTCCTCCTCGGACTACCATATTCTAAGCTACTTCATATTTCTGTCATTGGATGGTGATTCCAATTTGTCTTCATTTGTCTTCTTCCTTCTCAATTTTGTTGAATCTAAGACAAACACCTCTTTGGATTAAAACAGTGTTATAAAAGTCCTCTCTCCCTCAGAGTCATAATATTCTGTTATTGGATGGTGATTCCAATTTGTCTTCATTTGTCTTTTTTTTTCTCAATTTTGTTGAATCTAAGACAAACACCTCTTTGGATTAAAACAATGTTGTAAAAGTCCTCTCTCCCTCAGACAGTCATAATATTCTGTTACTGGATGGTGATTCCAATTTGTCTTCATTTGTCTTCTTTTTTCTCAATTTTGTTGAATCTAAGACAAACACCTCTTTGGATTAAAACAATGTTATAAAAGTCCTCTCTCCCTCGGATAATCATTCTTCAAGCTATTCGATATTCTTTCATTGGACGGTGATTGAAAGTATTAAATTTTCTGTCACATTGGACTGTATAAACGAACGTGGTCATTATATGAAACGAAACCATGTAGTATTCATACTTTTGCAAGTGCCATCAGATTTTAAGTATGGATTTTGAAACATACTGTTACACTAAACACTATAGATGAATGTGGTCTTTATTTGAAATGTGACCATGCAGTATTCATACTTTGCAAGTGCCATCAGATTTTAAGTATGGATTTTGAAACATACTGTTACACTAGACACTATGGATGAATTTGGTCCTCATTTGAAATGTGACCATGCAGTATTCATACTTTGCAAGTGCCTTTCAGATTTTAAGTATGAATTTTGAAACACTCTGTTAAACTAGACACTATAGATGAATGTGGTCCTTATTTGAAATGTGACCATGCAGAATTAATACTTTGCAAGTGCCGTCAGATTTTAAGTATGGATTTTGAAACATTGTGTTAAACTAGACAGTATAGATGAATGTGGTCCTTATTTGAAATGTGACCATGCAGTATTCATTCTTTGCAAGTGCCATCAGATTTTATTATTTTAAGTATGAATTTTGAAACACTCTGTTAAACTAGACACTTAAGATGAATGTGGTCCTTATTTGAAATGTGACCATGCAGTATTCATACTTTGCAAGTGCCATCAGATTTTATTATTTTAAGTATGAATTTTGAAACACTCTGTTAAACTAGACACTTTAGATGAATGTGGTCTTTATTTGAAATGTGACCATGCAGTATTCATACTTTGCAAGTGCCATACGGTATTGAGAATGCTTCCTGCAGGGTTACGTCTCACTTGACAGCAATGAATTTGCTAGATGATAATATAAAACATGATTGAACTGTTGAATCTAAAGACTGTGCAACACACTTTAATATTCTTTAGCAGTTTTGGTTTTCTTTTAAATTTGCAGTTGCAAACCTGGAGCTTTTGTATAATTCTTTGTAGCACTTTTGAATAATATAGACTGCATGGAGAGGGTGCTAGTTGCCATGGTAAAGCACTTTTATTGACAGCTTTTTTTTGTCACATTGGATACATTTGTTGAATTTCCTTGAAAATCCTGCTCCACCTTGTTTTGTAAATATTTACAGACCTACTTTGTACCTTTCAATTTCTTCTTTTCATGTCAATAGAAATACTGAATGCCAAAGACAATTACACACCTTGTGTTTTCTTGGACCATATTTATATTGTTATGTTATGTTAGTGAAAGCCCAAACTGGTCAACCACAAACTTGAAGTTTATTTTAATGTTTATTCAATAGGCATATAACTGATTGAAGGTTACGAATTTAAAAGTATTCTGAAATTTTCCACATTTCAAATTTCTCTGTTATTAAGAATGAACAGCAGTTTTCATTTTCATCGTTTATCCCAGAGAATCGTCGAGTCATTCGGAGAAGTGAATAAATTGTCTTTTTGGAAGTAATTAGAACCTATCAGGCTAGCCAAAATAATTGTTACCAATGCTTCGACTCCAAATCTGGAGTCGGATATGGGATAGAGAAAATTTATGGGATTTTCACCATGCTGTTGGCAGATGCATTCCCCCCAAAAATTATCACCGAACGTAAAAAATTGCGTCTCCATGATTCCAAACTGCTACAGCAGCAGTAGGAGGATCTGCATTGACCTATTTAAAGATTTCCAGCCATATTTTTCATCTATCAACATCAGCCACAGGAGTGCACAGTCAGGCGGTACTCTTTATTATTTACACACTACCTTTACTGTTAATGTTCTCTCCATATATACTGAAATAATTCAAGATGGATTCTTAATGATGTGAATTAATCAAAGATAGCATATTACTCTCCAGAGCGTGTTCAAGTAAAGATTTCAGGGTCACATTTCTTATTGTTATTTATTTAGTATAGAACTCTCAAATTTACCCTTTGTATTCATTTTATACTACGTTGTTCTGTATATATGTACAGTATTTTTTATATTTATTACATATGTTCTTTTTGCTGTGAAAGACAATTTTATGAAATGAAATAAATACACACACAAAAAAAAAGAGAAAAAAAAAATGAAATTTGATTCAAAATTTGTCTTGTCTTTTATTGAGCATATTGGCAAGCAAATGTACAAAATAATATTATTGCCAAACCCAATATCGTTTTGTCTCTTCAAATTCCGGCCGAGTCTTCATAGCATAGACAAATAATAGCTTGAATAGTGACGGCTAACAAGATGACTTTAAGCAACGTCCATTTTGATACTTCTAGTAAAGTACTTTCCAAAGTCAAGCCGCCTTTGTTTTGATGAGGTCTTCAGAGGAAACAAAGTGGCCTTTCATTCGGGATGGCTCTCTGGCCAGAATACCTAAATCTAGGTGTAGCAGAAGGGTCATGAACTGGGTAGCAGCCCTGGAAGAAAAATACTCTATCGGTTTTCGATGGAATCTGACAGTAAAAATTTCCACCCGGAAGTACAGTCAAGTTGTTTCCAAACTTTTGATAATATTGTGTTTTGTTGTTTTACTTTCAAATCAATGTGAAATTTATTACAATCAAATCAAAGTAATTTTATTTATACCGAGGAGGATAATCTCTTGAGGTATTTTAGATCATTGTCCCATCTTGCTGCCCGTTCCCAATCATCACGAAACCAATATCAAACATACTATTATGCACCATGCAGGAAGGGTGGTCGGATTTTCTGAATTTCACATGGGTCGCGGATATCAGTGGTAGAGACTATCCCAGCGTCGTCCTACACGGCGGCGATACCGATACCAACCGCTAACGAAAGGCCCAACACAAACCAACCAGTCGTGTAAAGATTCTTCAGCTCAAATCCGTAGCCCATGTCCCAACACTGCAGATGAGAAGTGATGGAGGGTAAAAAAAAGAAAAAGCAAAAAAAAAAAGATTGAAAACCAGATTGAAAGATAGTATGTGATGTCAGTTAAAGCCCACTTTCTCTGTTTATTGACGAGACGACATTGACACGTTCGAGTCGGCTGTTGATAAACAAGACGAACAAGCCACATTTTACATATGATAATAATCGACAATTAAAACAATAGAACATGAAATTTTAGGTGAACTTCGAATCTATCAATGTCCTCCATCTTACAGATAAGAGTAGTGAGTTCCTACGCTCGGGTCCTCGAAAGGCAAAGACTAATAACCAAGAAGTTTGATACATACCTTGTGAATAAATACCGGCACTCACAATAAGTACTGTTTTAGAACTCTTTATGAGAGCTCTTTTATGGCAAAAAGGTATAAAATAGGGTCAATTCAATTGCCAAACAACAAGGAATACAAGCAAGGCCAGAATGGATTATCAGTCAGTGCTCCAAGAGCACCCCTAGGGGGAGGGGATGGGGGAGGGGGTCTCACAGTCCATCAGCTCAGTCTTCTCATTGACCATTTTTGCAAACTGGATAGAAATCCTTTTCAAAATAACAAGATGGCAGATCAAGAATGACAGAAAAAAAAGGGAAACAAATTAGAAACAAGGTGACAGGAGGCTTCTTGTGGAAAGCAGCATTTACAGTTTAATTTTAACAAATGTGCAAACGAATCTGGGCTTTCTGTGACAGAGAAGAGATGAAAGCCCGCCTCCGCGTCTTACCAAATGTCTGACACCGTTCAACGTATGGAAGGCCATCGGCCATGCGATCCCAAACTTTGTTAGGCCTATCAGAGCTGGGCCCACTGACCACGACTGCACCAAGGCGAGATAGGTCGCAAAGTCTCCGGGGAGTACGCTCATCGTGAGACCGAATGCATATAGCACTGAAAGACATGAATTTAATAATAATAAATAATTTATTCTTATATAGCGCTCTACATCAAAGAATGATCTCAAAGCACTTCACAAAATCGCATAAAATATTACAACTTAAAATTATTACAGCTTAAAAATATTAGTCTAAAAATATTGCAACATAAAAATTACAAAAATAAACAAATATAAACAAATATCCTTACAAATAATTACTCAAGCAATATAATTCAGAAATTAAAGACGAAAGCAATAGAATATGACAGCATACAATAAAACTAAATTACCAAACTATTACAGCCGAAAATTAGTAACAATAAGACTATCAAAATATAAATAGAAAATAAATGTTTTAATGTACAACAATCAAAATATTTGCAGAAAATATGTGAGTACTCTGTGACGACAGGTGGGGGGGGGGGGTTGGGGGAGGTGACAATGTGAAAGGTGTTAAGGTCATGCACCCCACCCTCCCAAAATCAGACGTTTCTGTCACAGAATGTAAAACTTTGGACAATTTTGGGTCCAACCCTGGAGGTCAATAGGCAGACTTCAAATTTCAGGACAACTACTTCCGACTCCTACCCCCAACCCATCCTCAGGGCCCCCACCCATCCTCAGGCCCCCACCCAACCCCAGGGCCCCCAACCCATCCTCAGGGCCCCCCACCCACTGCAAAATGGGGGCCTCTTATACCAGTTGGTGGATGCTTGCAAGTTTAGACAGTTCTTGAATCAATTGTTTTATCAAACTTACCACCTGTTAAGGCAATTCCAGTAGCTCGATGGGTGATTGAGAGCATGGTGGTAATCTGGGGTCTGTTGAAAGAAGTCAAAGAAGAAAAAAAACGGGTTTTTTTTTTTTTAATCCTTAATTATTTTAATCAGTGAAAGAGACAAAAGCCTGCTTCACAATATGCTACATTTCTAGCAATATTAAACGTAAATGTCAGAAATATTCAAATATCAAAAATGCTGTTGACATTGTTATGTAAAATTTGAATGCTAATGTAATTGAATCCAGTATCAATTTGGAGAATTAATTAACTGAACACCTCTCTCCTCCTCCTCCTCCTCCTCCTCCTCCTCTAATGAACTTGATAAACGATAATTGTCGTCAGCATGCAATACGTGATCACTAAATAGTCTTTATTTTCTGTTGGGGGGGGGGGGTTATTATCAACAACAAAAAAAAAAAAAATTTATGAACATAATTAACCCAAAGTTGGTCTGGGCAATTACTGACAATTTACGCAATTTAAAGGGATGATAGTCCAGTAGCCGGAGTGAATTGCTTAAATCACATCCTCATTACTGTACATGTCGCCCATTCAGCAAACCTTTATTTGAGTCAGGGGTAAGATATTGAGATGGGGTTTACAACTAACATTAAAGATTATTTCTTTTCTTTTCTCCTTACCCTGAAAATGTCACATTTTCTGCCCACCAGAATATATAATTCCAAGGTTACAAGATCTATTTCTATGGAGGACCAAACGTGGGGAAATTTGAATATTTTTGGTTAAATTATATGTGAAGGATCTGGTGGACATCTCTATGGAACAAAACCACAGAGAGTGAGAGAGAGAGAGTGTTGGACTATATACACAACCATTCTTCGACTTCCTTCTAAGTCTGAAGAGAACTGTTTGCTTAAAAGGATTGTCTGGTGGCCCAAAGAAGTTACCTTAAAAAATAGTAAATAATTTTCCAAACATGTTGTCAAAGTATGAGAACGCTAATGTTGCGTTTGACAGAGAAACGATTTTTTTAAGACACTTCAAATATGATTTGAACAGTACAATACGTGACGTCAGCTCTGCCATAGCAGATTGCGTCATAACCCACCCTCCGCACAGTACCTATACGGTAATCACAACAAAAACAGCGTGTGTATACAGATAAATTTCTTCCTTAATTTCCGGTGAAATTTCTTAAAAATTAGACATGTTTTCAAAAACTCCTTAAGCCACCATGTACTTGAGCGGTGGTTCCGTGGTCTTTGTGTAACACAAGGTAAATTTTAACAGCAGACTCTGAGTTGTTCAGGCTATGCATCGCGCTATCCAGCTCCAACGCGAAAAATGTTCGCATGTAGGCTGTACTCAAACGTTGACAATCGGACAGTTCTGCGAAGCCTAAGCTTTTCAGCGCTATATTCTGCTCTGACAACGATTCGATCAATTTCTTCAATAATTTCCGGTGAAATTTCTTATAAATTAGATATAATTTAAAAAACTCCTAAAGCCGCAATATATTTAGTAGATCGGTGGTTTCGTGGTCTTTGTGTAACACAAGATAAGTTTTAACAGCAGGCTCTTCGTTGTTTATACATCGCGGTATCCAGCTCCAGCGCGAAGAATGTTCGTGTGTATAGGCTACTGTAACGTTTACAATCGGACAGTTCTGCGATGACATCGATCCCGCCAAGTTTCATCTTTCGGTTTAACGAATACTTTATAAGTTTCCTTTTACTGTTAATTTGATCCGTGAATTTTATTTCAGCGAGTTCGAAGAACAGTTAATGAACTGTGGTTTGAGTGTGAGTGTACTATGTGTAACGCTATACAAGTACACCAACTGAGCATCGTAGTATATACGTTCGCGAGTATGTACGTTATATATATGAGGCAAATTCAATGTGCTTACACGTGAGTTAATTTGCTGCGGAATTGGGAGTGCTAACTTCAAGTCGCCTGTTTTGCCTATCTGCAAGCACTACGTCAAACACCATATTGAAGCGTTCGAACAAACGGTACTTTTGGTGAGAAACTGGTGAATTTGAAAACCAGATTTCTACAAGAAGAAAATGTCGAATGGGGACAATTTTTACATGGTTAGAAAGAGAAAAATAATAACTACAAGGACAATGTATCAAAATCTTCCACCAGACAATTCCTTTAAGTACTGAAGTGTTAGTTATTAACGGGTCTTCAAAAAATTGGAAAATATCCTTAGGTGAAGAAGAAATAAGGTCCCTTGCAGTCTCCATAATGCATGAGTTCCTGCATGAGAAATAGTTATCACAAAGCATTGACTTTCAAACAAAAGGATGACAAAAATTACAGATCTATATTTCTTACTTATAAATCGTCAAATGAGGTGACATGGGCCTGTTAAGTTTCCTGTTTTTCTCCCAAAACTGATCTTGTTCCTCTTTGGCAGTGGTCGCCATGGTGATCCTACAGAGAAAGATTGTAAATTGTGAACTACCAGATAGGAAATTAAACAGCCAGTATTTACTAATCACAGACATGTGGAAAATACTTCACTGTCAGGCACAACAGCAATTGGCTTGTTACGGTAAGGAACTCAGAGTTGGTAAGGCAGGCAGTACATAAAGGCCCAAAGCCCAGGAGCGTTTCATGAGGACGTGGCAAGAACCCATCACTAATCCCATTCCAAATCTATGCTCAAAATGAAAGCTAGCCTTAGCTATGGATGTATCCAGTCTGTGTAGACTGTAGCCTACATACAGTACATTTACGAACATCTTCCAAAACAACTTCGGTGACCAATGGAAGAATTATAGCCATCCACTTTCCTGTTCCACCCCATACTTTGTTGACTGTCATATTAGGCAGCAGTAAAGGCCTTATTACCATGGGTGGATTTATGCAAAAATACACCAGGCATTGTTTAAATATCTATCCAATTGGCTCATTTTGATTAGTATTTTCACCACCTCAGATGGGGAAACTGGATGCCCCCTACTGTAGATTACAAAACCCACTTTACTTTGACTTGACTTTTTAAGGATACAAGGGCTGGAATTGTGATTAGTATTTCCACCACCTCATATGGGGGAAACTGGATGCCCCCTAGATTAAAAAACCCACTTTACTTGACTTGGCGTTTAAGCAGACAAGAGCTGGAATTTTGATAAGTATTTCCACCACCTCAGATGGGGGAAACTGGATGCCCCCTAGATTAAAAAACCCACTTGACTTGACTTTTAAGCATACAAGGGCTGGAATTTTGATAAGTATTTCCACCACCTCCGATGGGAGAAACTGGATGCCCCCTAGATTAAAAAACCCACTTTACTTGACTTGGTGTTTAAGCAGACAAGAGCTGGAATTTTGATAAGTATTTCCACCACCTCAGATGGGGGAAACTGGATGCCCCCTAGATTAAAAAACCCACTTTACTTGACTTGGCGTTTAAGCAGACAAGAGCTGGAATTTTGATAAGTATTTCCACCACCTCAGATGGGGGAAACTGGATGCCCCCTAGATTAAAAAACCCACTTGACTTGACTTTTAAGCATACAAGGGCTGGAATTTTGATAAGTATTTCCACCACCTCCGATGGGAGAAACTGGATGCCCCCTAGATTAAAAAACCCACTTTACTTGACTTGGTGTTTAAGCAGACAAGAGCTGGAATTTTGATAAGTATTTCCACCACCTCAGATGGGGGAAACTGGATGCCCCCTAGATTAAAAAACCCACTTTACTTGACTTGGCGTTTAAGCAGACAAGAGCTGGAATTTTGATAAGTATTTCCACCACCTCAGATGGGGGAAACTGGATGCCCCCTAGATTAAAAAACCCACTTTACTTGACTTGGCGTTTAAGCAGACAAGAGCTGGAATTTTGATAAGTATTTCCACCACCTCAGATGGGGGAAACTGGATGCCCCCTAGATTAAAAAACCCACTTTACTTGACTTGGCGTTTAAGCAGACAAGAGCTGGAATTTTGATAAGTATTTCCACCACCTCAGATGGGGGAAACTGGATGCCCCCTAGATTAAAAAACCCACTTTACTTGACTTGGCGTTTAAGCAGACAAGAGCTGGAATTTTGATAAGTATTTCCACCACCTCAGATGGGGGAAACTGGATGCCCCCTAGATTAAAAAACCCACTTTACTTGACTTGGTGTTTAAGCTGACAAGAGCTGGAATTTTGATAAGTATTTCCACCACCTCAGATGGGGGAAACTGGATGCCCCCTAGATTAAAAAACCCACTTTACTTGACTTGGTGTTTAAGCTGACAAGAGCTGGAATTTTGATAAGTATTTCCACCACCTCAGATGGGGGAAACTGGATGCCCCCTAGATTAAAAAACCCACTTTACTTGACTTGGCGTTTAAGCAGACAAGAGCTGGAATTTTGATAAGTATTTCCACCACCTCAGATGGGGGAAACTGGATGCCCCCTAGATTAAAAAACCCACTTTACTTGACTTGGCGTTTAAGCAGACAAGAGCTGGAATTTTGATAAGTATTTCCACCACCTCAGATTGGGGAAACTGGATGCCCCCTAGATTAAAAAATCCACTAGACTTGACTTGACTTTTAAGCATACAAGGGCTGGAATTTTGATAAGTATTTCCACCACCTCAGATGGGGGAAACTGGATGCCCCCTAGATTAAAAAACCCACTTTACTTGACTTGGCGTTTAAGCAGACAAAAACTCGAACCCACAACTTCTTCGATACTTGCTTTCATTGCTTGTTAATGCCACCACCTTTATGCATTCAACAGGTCAACCATATTGCACTGATATTTATATTTGATGGTTACTTAAGGGTCAATATTTGACATGTACAGCACTTACCTTGTGCAGGACACCAGACATGGCCTGGTGTAAGCCAACAGCTGGTGGCCCCGTGAAAGTCCTCTGTAAATATATTGCAAAATGAACAAGATACACTGTAACTTCAACTTTGTGTACATCATCACATTGGTTTTAACATATCCTCCAACTAAGGACGACGACTTTCGGTCAAAGTTTAGTTAACTTCTAGTAATTAACATACAGTCCAATCCCAAACCCCCCCAAAAAAAGCACTGAGCCACAGTAATGTTTTCTCTTATTATTCTGGTTATCAAGGTATTCACCAAGTTACAATTTGCTTCATCTCTGAAATTGATGATTGCTTAATTGATGACTACATTCAGCAACATATGGGTCAATCCATGCCAAATCAACAGGTTTTTGGGTCGATTCCACGTCGACCCTCTTAGAATCGCCTGAAATTGATATGGTGTAGGACTGTAGGATACGGCCATGTCTAGCAACCAAATCCAGGTTGCATCTTAAGAACCCTAAATATGCCCTCAATTTTGGAGGCATCTTTTGCATAAATGTAAAGTATTTTATGTAGGATATTGTGGTAAACATGTGACCAGGCTCTTAATTTAGCTAATTTTGAGGAAAATTTATGGCCTCAATATTTCATGACAAATTTGTTTTATTACCAATTGAGTTCATAAAACTGAAAGCCAAGTATGTTTTGTTTTTTTAATGAGTCTTATTTCGCATCTTAAGAACTGAGTTTTGGTGAAGGATGAATGACTAACTTGTAAGCATATGTTAGGTCTAACAGTAGGGTATGTCATCATGTTATGGAATAATTAAAATAATAATAATTAATTTAAATATTAACTCAGGGATGTGCCCACACTGGGCGGCACTGGGCGGCCCCGCCCAGCACTGTTTTCATCTAAAATCCCGACATTCCTAACAATATATTCAACATAAATTGGGCCTAGCCTATGCCAAAATTATACAGACTAATAATGCATCAGTTACGCATGCGAGAAACATTGCTTACGATTCTCAATTGGTACCTTGTAAAATCTCTTTGAAACATTGAACTAATAACTTTTACCAGGTACGTAATATATTTCACTAAAAAAAAAATAAAAAAATGTAAATTGGTTAGCAAAAGTAGTACTTGTGTATGTGCTTAAAAAGCTACACAAGTGCCAGCATTTGGCATCTGAGCACCTTCAAAAATCGAAACACCCCACTCCCCTTAGACCCCACCCCCAGGACGGTGATCAGTATACCTGGCACTCAGGAAATCCTGGGCAGATCCCTGCTAACTCTTGCTCCTTAGTCTTGGTATGGGCTTCTAAGTTCTTTCTCAACATATATTGTTAAGCCCTTTGCTTTTCTAATGCGAATTGTTTATTATATATAAGTTAGCTTCACAGTCATTACATAACATAGAGGGGGCCTAACGTAGAGTACCACTTTCTATCCTAACTGAAGGGTGGTCCTCACGCGTTCGCAGAACTACCCCCAACGCAATCTGAACAAACAGACATAGCATATCATTACGTAGCCTAACTTCGTACAATGCAAACACATTGAACGTACGATACGTAACGCTAAAAATAATAACCAGGCCCACCTCATCATGGTGAAAATCAAAAGAAATGATCTAATACTCAAATAAAGACTTGAAAATAAAATAAATCATTTCTGTGACAGTTCACCCACCTTCCGATCAGAGCCATAACTGCTGAATTACAGAATAATATTGCGTAATGTTCTTCTTGCACCCATGAATTCACAAATCGAACGAGAGGGCGCTGTGTCTTTTGGTAATACAGAACCGTAGATTTCCATATACGGCTATGTGGTAATCAGCGTTAACAGCGACAAGTGACGAAAACGCTAGATTTGCCAAAATAAAACCTCAGAAAACGCTAGATATCAATGTTTTCTTTTCAATTATTCGTTGCACTGATTTATATGATAGGCAGTCTAGTGATCATTTTTAACAACAAGTTATAAACGGTTTATCATAATCAGGAAATAAATACAAGAAAATTAACCGTGGATTTATCAAACAGACTATTCAGGCCTAATAAAAACCCCAAGTTAAAAAAAGTCTCTCATGAATACAGTTTCCTCGGTAGTACAGCGTTAATAGCCACGGAAACCTATAAATAGATTTGATTGGGTTGCCAAGTGGTGATTTGGTGAATTACAAATTTTGGGCGTTAAACACTCGATTCCCGCCATATTTGAAAGAACGTACGCTAGAACACTAGAAACTGGCATTTGTTGACACAGGCCGTGCAGTGTGTAGGAAAGAAGAACTTTCATGCAGGCTACATGTAAAGATTTACGAAACTGAGAAATATTAGGAATGTCTAAGCTATTATAAACAAGTTAGGATAAACCGCTCTTTTTCTCCTGGTTGTATTGTTCCATATCATTAATAGAGCGCCGTACAGAAGATAAAAGTAAACGTTGTCTGTGGTTCTTAAATTATCTTGAGAACGACAATCCACATCCCATTCTTTTTTTTATATCCAATGGCATTGATGTTCATTTTATGTCTTGAAGTCACTTTTGGCGTTCCTTGCTGTTGAAATACATCATGCCCACTGGCCGAACGTAGACCGATTTCTCTCGACTCATCATTATCAATATTGAACCCAAATACCCAACAGTAAGCAAGAGATGTTTTACACGATAACAGTAGTCAGATGCTTTGTAAAAAGGACAAACAACTTTGTTGCTGAAAAAATATCCCGAATAAATCAATGGAACAGATAATGATAGACTTAATTGAGTGTACCAATTTTCGGATCTCCTCTTTCTATATTATTTGCAGTAAAATTGATTGACCAACATGTAGGCATATTGTAATAGGCTATTGAAAGCAATTGAAGCACTCCAAACCCTTGTAAAGGCCAGTAGAGGTGTGATTTGGTTTTGGGGGGATAAGTTGGGTTTCAAATAGAACCATTTGGTCATTATCCTTAAGGACTTTTAAAAGGAAAATGTTTATATCGGATACCCTATTCAATGATCTCCCATAAGGAAACATTCCCGAAGTAGCATAGAAAAGTTAATAAAAGATATAATACCGGTTGGCATGGCCAAGATTAACAAGGGCTCCTGTTTAATTGCACTTCAGTGGAGAAAGGAGGGTGCAGTTGGGAATGCAAAGAGGGACTTTTATACCGTCCTCTTGAATACCGAATCAGAGGCAGTTTGCCAATTTGGTAATTTTGATTATATATATATATATATATATATATATATATATATATATTATATCAAATATATAAGGCATGCATTTACTGGCTTCTAATTATTTCATTCAGTCGCAAAAGTCATTCTGGTATGACATTGAATATTGTCAGCTGTAGGCAGTATTGCAGCCATTGGACTTCGACACAATAAAAGGAAGAACCAATCACATTATTTCGTTGACTACAAATTAGACGTTACACCCCCAAGCGTATGTTTGAATATTCAATGTCATAAATATCATTCTGGAATGACGTTGAATATTGTCAGCCACGGTATTGCATTTATTGATTTCTTCGCGATTAAATGAAGGACCAATCACCTTTCTTTTGACTAAATTGGACGTTACAACCCCAAGGGTATGTTTGAATATTCAATGTCATAAATATCATTCTGGAATGGCGTTGAATATTGTCAGCCACGGTATTGCATTTATTGATTTCTACGCGATTAAATGAAGAACCAATCACCTTTCTTTTGACTAAATTGGACGTTACAACCCCAAGGGTATGTTTGAATATTCAATGTCATAAATATCATTCTGGAATGGCATTGAATATTGTCAGCCACGGTATTGCATATATTGATTTCTATACGCGATTAAATGAAAAACCAATCACCTCTCTCTTGACTAAATAATATTTGCATATTCATATTTGCTAATCCATATTCAGAGTCAATGACCCGGTCATACTCTACATAGAAAGATCGGGTGATACTGATCCATCTGTTTATTATTTTTTTTTTTAAATAAATATATTGAACGAAGAAATAGCGTGACAACTAATAAATATTTTTAACAGGTGGTAATCAAACGAAAAGATAACTCAAATCAGGGTTTTGGATTCTTACATGACTGCTAATGCTGACATAAGAAAAAAAAAAGTAAAAAAAAAAAGAAGGTATATGCGGAGGCGACAGAGCTGAGGGATGGGATTTTCTTACGTACACACAATTTTGTGAAACCTATTGTTGGTAAAATGCGCCATCATTTTTCATTTTGTGGTAATTTACAAAGTGCCTTTGTGGAAATTTAAACGTGCTCTTTTATTGCAAATATATAATAATAGGTGAAAAGTAGCGAAATTTTAATTTTAAAGTGCCTTTTAGAAAAAAAAATTATGTTAATTATTGTTTTTTTTTTGTTCCTGGTGAAGGACCTCCACACCGCCTACGTAACACTGGAGTCGGCTTCAACGACCCCAGGGTTACCGTACCCCTCTTTAAAATACTCGACCCCCCTCCCAGCTCCTTTTAATGGTCGAGGCGGCAGAGTTGTGTACATTACTTTGATATTCTCTTCGGGGAGGTGTTTGAGACGGAGGGAAAACAAAACTCTCTCCAAATATACCACATGAGAAATCGTGCTTGAGATTTACTTCATGTTATAGTTCCAGTTAGGTTATTGGCAGGTCTACACTTCATCACCCATTGAAACTAAGTATGCTTACATGCAAGGGATGCTGAAAACTGTAGTTAACTAGAAAAATCCTCAAGATATCAATATTTAAATATATGTGTGTATATATATATATATATATATATATATATATATACATATATATATACATATATATATATATATATATATATATATCCCGTGTGTGTGCTTATATGGATGGGTCAGGGTAGGTTGGGGTCGGGGTGTAATCCACATTCGATCTCACACACAAACCAGTTATTGGCACAACACCATTTTGGGAGATCCTCCCAGACTGCTACTCGTGGCTATTAGATATATGCCTATGTACGGAAATGTTAAGGTACCATCTATAATGTTAAGACCTTACAGTAAATTTATTACCAAGTTTCGACAAAATGATAAATTGTTCAATTAATACGAATTAGCAGTTTCCGAATTTCGTGATCTAATTAGCTCAATTATAAAAAAAAAAATTAAAACCTCATTTCAATACCTATCTGTCAATACTTGGGTCCCTATTGACAAAAATGTCCAAATTTTAAGTAATTACAATGTGTCAATATTTTCCCCCAGGGACAACGATATGACGTTGAAATGGGAATATAAGGAGAACTGATCAACTCATTCATTAGTCTGATACAAAATGACAGAATAATTACTTATCAAAACTAAAACCGATTAAAAATGTTTACAGTAAAATGATGTTTTTTTTGAAAGTTAACCTAAAAGTAAGTATTTTACTAATTTTCCGAGAAATAATGGAATTTGTGTTTTTTTTTTAATTAATCATTTCACAGTTTAGAAAAAAATGTTGAAAAATGATCACTCATGATATGAGAGTAAAAATATATTTTCGTGCGCAATTCGTCATTTAATTGCAACATGTGCACGTTTTTAAAGTCATAAAGTTCTCGATTCGACAATTTTCTGCAATTTGAGCAATTTAACAGAAATTTTTTGTCGAAAGCTACCGAGTGGCAATAAAAACTATTATGTGAACACTTCAACATACTTATGGCACCTTAAGGTGTCCATATCTTCCGTACATCATCCGACATCGTTTTATCAGTTTGTTCCATTTAGTTGCTCATAGTGTAAACACCGCGTGTACACATTCACACACTTTTCATTTTTTTTATTTGAGATACGCAAAGTTCAAGAACTTTTCATTACAAAAAAAAACAAAAAAAAAACAGGTGTTTTAAAAGTAACCCAGCACGAGATGATACTCTACGGTACGGGGGAAGGGGGGGTGAGATAAATGAGAAATGATCCTCTCCCCACCCCCTGCCCCCGTTAAATCAGTGGCGGGAGTAGGATTTCGGAGGTGAGAGGCAGACTTGTGATTCCCCCGACTGATATGGGGGAGTGGTCTAAGGGGGCATCGCCCCTTCCACTTAGATTTTTTTTTTCACAGGGTAAACTATATGTAGATCCAAAATCGTGACATCAATTACTAAGAAATACTTCACGTGTGTACTGATTATACATACAATTCATGAATGAAAACTTGGATCACCTGATGACATAGACTTCATTGCTTACATGTATAATATACCGACTTACCGTAGTGATTTTCACCCGACTGGAAGATTCCCCCCCCCGATTGGCTTCGGAGGTTGAGGGTGGACCAGGCCCCACCCCCCTCCCCACATCCAACGCAGCCCCCGGCCAACCATTTTTGCACGCCAATGCGTCAAATGAATTTTACACGGTATCCACTGTATACCTGCTAAACTGTGTAAACTTAACAAAATCAATTCAGTGAAATTTTCCTTAAGCGGCGACGAAGACTGGGGATATTTGGGGCCATTTGCACCCCTCACTCCCCCCACTTGAGTGAAAAATCAAACCTCCAGGGCGTCCTCTTTCTATCAATAAAAAGTGACCCCTTTTTGTATAGGTTAAACATAGAGTACCCTTTTTCATTTTTGAAAGTTAAAATTTACCTTTTCCATTTTTGAATTTTTCATCAATTGCTCATGCACTCTTTAAATAACAAAGTTGACTTTTTGGGGGGCTTTTTTGACTTAACAAAATGACCACAAAAAAAAAGGTCCTCTGCATTGACCAAATGGGAAACTTTTTGTCACAAACCCTGCGGGAGGGGAAGGTGGGTACGAGTGATTGTTCCCCAGCTACACCGCCCTGTTCATTTCATAACACAAATGTTGTAGTGGAAAGAGAGAAAAAGTGCATGGTTAAAACGAAACTTGCAATCCAAAGCTGTATCTCAATTTCCACCAAACACCCACAAGATCAAAAAAAAAAAGTAACACGAAATAATTTGTCCATACGTAAGTATATGTAAGCCTGGTAGCACTCTACCGTACTGCGTATGCGCATGCGCATACCGTCTATTTTGAGGTAAGGGGGACATGACCCTTACTAATAGGGCACACTTATGCATTTTTACCACTCTCCCCCCCCCCCCATTATTGTGGTTTGGTGCCCTCAGTTAGGGTGGGGGTGGATGTCACTAAAAATCGTTTTCCTCTTATTTATCGCTGAAATATTTGATAAATAACCTACATTCTCGTATGCATCAACCAAATAGAATACTGTTTTAATACACTTTAATGAAACTCTGACCATGGCAGTGACTGCCAATGACGAAACCCTTCCAACTGGACGGGTTTTTTTTATTTATTTATTCATTTATTTATTTATTTTTATTTGTTGGACATATGTCAAGTTCGCATAAGGCACCGAGCCAACCAATCGATTTGAATAGTAAGATAACAGAGTAAACAATAGAACCGCCCTAAAAATTGCTTTATATTTTATTATATTTTACGTTGCTGGCAGAAGATAATAGTATTTGTCAGACATAAGCCAGATGCATCCTCACCCACATTTCTGATCTGCCAAAAAATGGATAAAAGTGCCGGTATTGTCACCTACAATTCATACCGTTCCTGACTACAGCTCAAGATACATCTAGACAGTTTGGTAAGAATTTTATTTTATCAATTTCAATAATTTCTCTTTTCAGTTCGTTTTAATGTCAGGATGAGTCCAGGTAAATTACACTGTTATAATTATACTTCATACATACTAATGTTGCCTTCTCAGGCAAATGTTGACAATAAATTAGATCCATAATTATGTTAAGCTTTGACCGACAGTTTTGTGCTAGTAAATACTTGTATGTGGTGTTAAAAGAGAGTGTAGGCCTACATCCATTGTCCCGTATAGCTGTGGTCTAATTTCCCCTGGCTGATAGTAAAAAAAAAAAAAAAAAAAAAAATCCGCTTGAACCACTAGCTCTCGATTGACTGACTAAATGAGGCGCCGTGCTATGATTGGTTGATAAATATGGTTCAGTTAGTTGAGTGCTTGACAAGTTGACTACGTCCTTTGGAAATAATAGTATTTCTCATTATTATAATAGAAGAATATATTATTATATTATAGTATAATATATATATATACGTATAGATCATATATTAATAGATAATTATTATAATAGAATAACAGATTATGATATTATACTATGATATGATATGATATATATTATATTATATATATATATATATACGAATATATATAATATATATGTAATATATATATATATATATATATATATACGAATATATATGAATGTATATACGAATGTATATATGTATATATACGAATAGGGCATGTATTAATCGATACTTATTATAAAAGAATATACTAGATTATTATATAGTATATATACTTGTAGTATAGATAATTATCATAATAAAATAATTTATGAAGAGTACATGGGGCATTAGTGAAGTGCAAGAGTATTTTTATCTACTCGGTAATGAATATGGACTTCCCTTATTCATACCCCTTCCCAGTCCCTCCCCCCCCCCCCCCCTCCCCCTTTTTTTTTTCATTTTACGCAGAACCGATCAAATCCGACCAAGGTACATATTATCAATTGTTCTTCTTTTTTGTTTGGCAGTCAACATGAAATTCCTCCTAATCGTCCTCTTTGCCGCCGCTGTTAGCGGTTTGGCCCCTCTTTACACCCAGAAGGACAAGATCGAAGGATCTTACCTCGTCACCCTCAAGGTAGGCTTTCACTAGATGAGAGATTATTATGTGATGGAAATGTCATTCTTCAAATAATACTCCAACCGATCAAAGATGAATATATTAACACAAAAAAGTGGGTTGTAAAAAGTTATAAGTTGAACACCAATTTGAGGCTTTTTGTATTAATTAAGCAGCCTGTGAGTATAATTCATTCAATGCAATATTTCGGCTGTTACTATACTTGGACCTTGTCTTACATTTCTGGAGCAAATCGATTTTAATTTCGAATGGAACCAACGACGTTATCTGTTTAACAAAAACAACAATAACAAACTTAACAGATTAACATATCGCTCACATACGTTGTCTTATTAGTGTCTATGAAGTAAAAGAATAAATACCCCCCCCAAAAATATAACAAAAAATCAAACCGACAGGTTTGAAATACAAGTATCTCTCCTTTTTCTTTATTATTTCAAATTCATCTGGTTCATTTAGTCATAATCGAAAAGACAGAAAGATATGGCTGAATATGGGCTGTTACGCGCAGGTGTGGTGTCGCTCTCTCACTCTCTTTAACTTAATAATATTTGATTTTGATTTTTGATCTGACATTAATTTAGGGAAACGTCGACGTCAAAAGTGCCGTAGCAACCATCAGAGCCCTGCCTCTCTTCTCCACTCTCGGAGGAAGAATCGACCGTGAATACACCGTGCTCAATGGATTCGCTGCTACTCTAAGCGGAAAGGCCCTTGACTTGGTATGTGCACTTTTTGATGATATCTCTTATTACTAACATGATGTTAAATCTGTGCCAAATCGAACTGAAGTCACCTCGTTGCCGAACAGTGTTTGAAATGCCGAACCAATAACGAATGATTTAATCTCCATTTATCTTGACTTGTTTTGTTTTTATTTACCGCACAAGGACATGTAGAGTTTTTCGTTAAACGTTTTAATAATTTGGCTCCAAAAGGTATGTTACTTTTCCTCTCACCCTTAGATCGTACTTTCCATACTCATATATAGGCAGGTCGCGTCATCACGTTGTCCATACTTAACCTCTTAAGTAATCGCCGTTCGTAACATCAACCTCGTTACTTCAGTTGGTGTAGGTTTTGAACACAATGGGGGGGGGGGGGGAGGGTGGGCAGGTGGGGGGGCGGTATACTAGTACCTTCTGGGTGGCCCTCACAATCTCCAAAATTAGTAGAAAGGATTTTTGAAACTCTGAGAAGGAACGCAATAACCAATCGATGTCACTTCGCTGGTATTTAAATTCACTTTTGGCCTTCACTTGACGTTAACTTTCAGGTTCGTCGTCTCGACTTTGTTGAGTTCGTTGAAGAGGATCAGATGATGTATGCTTCTGTAGAGTGGGGTCTTGACAGAATTGACCAGAGATCTCTTCCATTGAACAACGGCTATAGCGCCAAGGGTAAGTTTTGTCATTTTAACAGAGCAAAATACTTGCCACATATCGTAAATTTGTATTGACCAGCCACCTTTATATTGACAACTTGAGACTTACTCGATATACTGTCAGAATTAGGGCAGAAATCAAGAACAATGTTGGTATTATTTATAGATGACAGTTCTAAATATTACATTTGTGCGAGTTATTTTAAAACTTTGAATACCACGTGAAAATGTTCCTAGGGGAGCATTTGTTCTCACACAATGTATTTGTTATGGTGGGCTGTTTTTGAATAGGTATTTCGTGGAAACGTCATAATATTGATATCAGAATCCCTTCAGGACTAGAAATGGTACAAAAGCTGTCAAATGAATGCCGCGCCTGGCACTTTCAACTTATAAACAAAACGTGTGAGGAAACTAAAAATTCCAAATATGAACTCCAACGTATATTACTGACAACTAACATGATATTCTATAAAGTAAAACTCAAGTCCATAGAAGGGTGGTGAAACGGAATCGATAAAATACCAAGGTTTTTCGTTTGTAAAAGGTCTGGAACGCATTATCGAACAACATCGAGAATGTTGTCAAAATGAACTTATATATGCATTAAGAAACATTTGTCTGTTGTTTTAGGAACTGGTAGCGGAGTTACCGTGTACGTTATTGATACTGGAATTAACCCCAGCCACAACGACTTCGGTAGTCGTGCTTCAACCAGCTCTTCAATGGACTTCCACTCCAACCCCAACAGCGTAAATATATTATATTATATTTTACACAATCATCTTGCTATCGTTCGTATTAGTGATTAAATATTCATACAGGTTTGTTTTGGAATTTTAACTGTTTACAAATTATGGAAATGGATCTGCTAATTAATGTGGTTTTGAACAGTCATAATGCAGATCCTACTAACCAGGTTGTAAAAAGGTTTTAAAAGTGACCTAAAATAGCTCACCATGGTTACTACGTACGAACAAAGACAGTGTGGAACAAAAAAATATATAATGCAAGATCCCAATATGTAAGCGATTGTTAGGGACAGAATGTTGTTATATATGTATATCTTGGTAGCAGTGGCGTAGGAAGGTATTTTTGAGTGGGGGGGGGGGCTGAAGACTGATGGCTGGCCTGGGGAGGGGTCTAAGGGGAGGGGATTTTTTTTTTGCATTTCCAGGTGGCCTCAGATGCAATTTGGTGCAATATATTCAACATAATATTCAACACCCACTTCCATTTTGTAAATAATTTTGCATTTTCACCTGGCCTTAGATGCAATTTGGTGCTCCAAATGAGATTTTGTTCTCATTTGGAAATGAAAAAGGGGTTTTCTAACTTGCGAAGCTGGGGGGCGGAATGATACTTCCGCCCCACCATATTTTTCACTGGGGGGGGGGGGGGTTGGCGCCCCCAGCCCCCCGGTTCCTACGCCCTTGCTTGGTAGGTCTGCACTCCATAATTATAACAAGTCAAATCAAGAAACACGTGCAGATTATCATTCCGTTACACTCTGAATCTCCAAAGTATCAACTTTACAGCATATATGTGAGACGTTTCCACTATATAGACCTTCCACAGATGAGCCTAATATACGATATGCAAAACTGGGTCATTTCCTCACAGAAAGAACAATGGTGCTTGCCTGCACGTGACCTGTAATCTAGGATATAGTCATACAACAATTTTTGGTAATAGAGTGTAACATGTTATCATGAATTTGTGAGCCCAAGTTGTCAAAAAAGTATCCACAATAATTGTAGACGTGGAGTTTGATAATGATTTTTTTGTGGATATTATAGGGTATTGACTGTAATGGTCACGGAACTCACTGTGCTGGAACTGTCGGAGGAAGTTCTTATGGTGTCGCCAAATCAGTCACCCTTAAAGGAGTCAGAGTTCTTGGTTGCTTTGGAAGTGGATCAAACTCTGGAGTTGTCAGCGGTAAATATACATATATTATGTTACTTTTCCTTTAATCATCTATCTAAATTTTCATGGCTACAGATAGGGTGGATTTTGATAATGTTTCACACATTTCATGATACAATTATATCGTCCCCCCTCCCCCCCCCCCAAAAAAAAATAAAAATAAAGAAGAAGCAAAAGTATGTAAGTACTAAAAATAAAAGTTGGAAGGAACGAAAATAAAGCGTGCAGCGTGATATGGCTATATAGGGCATGATCGGCTCTTGGCAAATGTTTTAATGGCAACATACCATTTAAGGAAAGTTCCACTTCATATACAGACGTGCGTGTATTCAGCTGATGAAAACTCTATACCGGTCTCTGAGCCGTGATAAGAACAACAGTTTATTAGTACTAATGATGAGTGATTTTTTTTTAACGAAGATTCTAAACGACATTTTTATGAATTTGGACATCAGGTATCGACTACGTCGCTGGCCTCAGTGGAAAGAGAGTTGCCTCCATGTCCCTTGGAGGAGGAGCTAGTCTTACTACTGACAATGCTGTCACTCGTCTTTATAATTCTGGAGCCCCTGTGATCGTTGCCGCCGGAAACGAGAACCAAGACGCGTGCAACGTTTCACCAGCCCGTGCCGCTAATGTACGATAGCTAATATACGAAGTTATAAAAATAGTAATACTTTGTTCAGATGATATTGATACCTGTTTCTAGTGTCGATTAAAGTTACGTACGTTCCTACAACAATATATATATATATATATATATATATATATATATATATATATATATATATATATATATATATATATAAATATTGATATATATATATAAATATGTTATATTATTATTATTATTATTATTATTATTACAATATTTCTATAGCCCCATGACTAAAAAGATATTCTATGGCGCTTTACAAAACATATATCTAAACACATGAATATACGAAAAGAAGTAAGCAATACGAAGACAAGATATATAAAAAACAACTAGACAAGACAAAAGACAACCACAGAGACATGCAAGAGACTTAACCAAATGCTTCGCTAAAAAGATGTGTCTTAAGGGATTTCTTGAAAGTAGGGAAAGACACCTGAGCCCGAACGTACGAAGGCAAGTCATTCCATAGTTTTGGCCCACACACAGCGAAAGCCCGGCTACCAAATTTGGTGCTCGTGGTGGGAATATATAACGAGTGGGAAGAAATGCTCCTGATGCTGTATGGGGAGACACGTGTAATCAACATGGTATGGAGATAATCTGGAGCCTGTTTATGGATACATTTGAATACTATAAGCAAATAAGTTTAAATTTGATTCGCTGAGCTACGGGAAGCCAATGCAAGCTCCGCAAACACTCACTAGCACTATCGTATTTTGTCTTGTTGAGAATTAATATGGCAGCCTGGTTTTGGATGGATTGAAGTGGTAGTAATGCCGTGTATAAGGAAGACCACTTAAAAGAGCATTGCAGTAATCAAGGTGCGAGATGACAAGACCGAGAATTACCGATTTACAACTCTCATAGTTGAGGAACTTACGTACCCTTCTGATTTTATTTATATTGCAGCTGGCGACCCGAACTCTGCTAGTAATATGGGACTTAAGAGACATATTGGAGTCCAGGCGGACGCCCAATAATTTTACATGCTCAGCTACATTAATCTAAGATATGTTTCTGGTACAAGCAACGAAGTGTTCTGATATAACCATGCACTGTGCGTCTTTTTGTATATAGGCTTACACCGTTGGTGCCACCGACGACAGTGACACCATTGCTTCCTTCTCCAACTATGGATCGTGTGTAGATATCTTTGCTCCTGGTGTCGACATCAGGTCTGCCAGTCACTCCTCCAACTCTGGATCCGCCACCATGAGCGGTACTTCAATGGCCTGCCCACACGTTGCTGGTGAGTATTTATCATACACTATAAAGGTTTTCTATGTAGCCCCCCTCCTCATATATATATATATATATATATATATATATATATATATATATATATATATATATATATATATATATATCTGCTAAATAGAGAGAAAACAAATCAAAACTATCGGTCATTGATTAATCTTCGGCAACGTCATTATATTATCACTATATACCATCAACCTATTTCCCCTTAACTGAGATTTCCAAATCGACTAATTTAGCATTCAAGAATAACTGGGGTAAAATTGGAGGGCCAGAACCTCCAGGAATGGTTTTCATTATAACACGTTTTAAGCATATCTATACATAAGATATGAAAATCAAGAACGACGAAAGTGCTCTCAAGCATTTTGGTCGGTTCGGCGGAAGACAATTTGAACATTTACATGCCAATTATTACTCGAAAAAAAGTTTACTAAACTTGATTCAAGTCAGGTATAGAGTCCGATATTTCTTCATCACATGTATGAAGGTGAATGGGTGTTTTTTTTTTTTTTTATAAATGAGTAATATTTGCCACTGAACTTTGGACAGATGACATTGTGAATTTATATACCTTGTTGCTATAAACATTTAGACTGTTGATCAGCGTAAATGTGTTATAAGTCCCCCCCCCACCCCCTCCCCCCTCCCCCTCGTCGTGTCCTTAAATATCGATTTTCTCTTCTAAAAGTAAAATAGAAATATCTTATCCGAAATGCTGATGAAATCGTTCCAATTTCATTTCTTGCTCATCTTATGTCGTATTTTAGGTGGTGCCGCCCTTGAGTGTGGATCTCTCAGTTGTAACCCAAGCAGCATCTACAGTGCTCTATCCAACAATGCCAGTTCCAACAAAATCAGTGGTTTGACATTCAGCAAGTCAAGCAGCCCTAACCTTCTCCTCTACGTCGCTTGAGGTATGTAACGCAATCAAGAAATCCATTGAGTATTTAATCGATAGCAAGGAGGGTGTTATATTATAATTACCCATGTAATCTCTAATTGAAAGTATTGGTCATATATTACTTTCTGGTTCACAGGCATATCAAGATAAGTCCCTTGCGTTCGACGAGGTAAAACAGTAACGCAACGGGCAAACAGTGATGATAAAATGCCCCTATATGCCAAAAGTTTTCCCTTTATTTTAACTTTTACATTACATTTGTTTAAATAATGTTGTAACCGTCGATATATAGCTGTGCACATATCATCATCATTTACTACTAGTATACGCATATACCTTGTAACAACAACTTCTCAGAAGCAACATAACAGTCGATAGAGAAGCATAATTGCTCACTATTGACTGAAATGATTTTTTTTTTGTCTTGGAAGCTGAAAGTTACAACTCTCTGACAAAATCCTCAGTCTAAAAACTAAAGCTGACAACCCAGAAAATTAAGAGATATTCAATTGTTTGTATCTTACTTTTCTTGCTGAAATAATGAGGTCTTTATCTGGATACATGGTGGTATATGCGGTGCCTTCTTGTGACCAAACTTCTATATTGTCGTAGTGCTATATGCATATGTAGCAACAATGATATACACACTGTAGCTGCCGAGTTAAGCTCCATGCACACAATCGGCTAATAATTATACAGTGACGGAAATAAACCCCAAAATTCTGTATTTATAGTCATTTTCACTAATTACTAATTCAACCATTGTTCGGAATTTATAATCATAGAAACTATACTGACCCGTTTGATCTATATCGTGACGGTATGATTGCGAAGCTGATAAAGTCGACCAGACTATACGACGAGTATTTATATAATCATGTAACGTATAGTTATAGACTTTCTTTCTAATGATAATAAATTTCAATCCTTTTCAGGTACCGATGAGGAATTGCCAGGCTGACTCTTGGAAGCAGTTTGCTGACAATAAATGATTTCAAATTTTTAAAATGATGTTTAACGATAGGTAATACCGGGGGCGGAAAAACCTCAGATTGTATTGATTATTAATAATAGAAATAAACAAAGCATAACAAAAATTGCTGTCTTTTGTGTGATTTTGTTCGACGTATTGATGTAAAACTATATATCTTCACATATCTTCTGTAGGCGTGAAATGAAGTTTGATAAGTTGCAGAAAGTTAAAATAATGTATTGACTTCAGTATAGCTTATATCACAGAGATTTGTGTGAAGAACAACTCTCGCCCACCCCACCACTCCCCACCCCACCCCACTCCCCCAACAGCCAGGGAACTGCCATTTTGTACGTATGTGATGTCATAGTATACAGCCACGGACACCTTTTAGTTTCCGATTCGTTTTTCTTTTCCTATTTTCAAGGTAGACTGTTAATAACGATAATAATGTGGACACTGAAACCAATACCATCATTGGCTCAAACAGTAAAACAGCCGCAATATGTTAGATTCAACATTTATCAAACCCATCTCTATTACGGATAATAAAACGATGCAATAAACAGAGAAATACATTTAAATAATAATGGAAACAAATGTGGCGCGATGATGGTCATTTTTAGAGTTGATATTGCTTTGCTATTTGACAAAGGTGTTCATGAAAGTTACCTCGATCACACAGATGATCAAGAAGGATGGTTAGGTTCTTGTATCCTAACGGAACACTGCTAGTGTTATGAGAGGGGGGGGGGCAAGCCTGATCGAGCCGGCTCCCGCAGGTTAGTAAAAAGTAATGTTAAAACACCCCCCCCAAAAAAAAACAAAAAAAAAAACAAAAAAAAAAACAGACTATTAATATGAATACATCGGTTAGGGTAAAAAGACAAGCAATTACATACACAGAATGGAAGCTTTAAATACTACAAACGTAGGAAACTAACATAATGAGAGGCTGCTCCAGTTCTGGAAGCCACCCCACCCTCCCGGGATGAGAACTATGTTACGAAAAAAAGAGAAACCATTCTCAGTGCTAGGCTGTTCCCCGGAAGAGAACTATTCTTCCGAAGTTTGACTCACACGCCCTTTAGAAACCGGGTTCCTAAACAAGCCCCCCCCCCCCCTACCCCAACTTCCCGACCTCTGGAAATAGTTAACTTTCCGTTGCTTGCAAGTGAAGCTTTGTTCCTGTCGCTACAAAATGCAGACAGTAATGAAACGTGATACCCTGTTATCTTTTATCTCGACCTGAGATCAGGGAGTTCCATAACAATTCCTTGCTGAGATGTCAATCGCTGCTATGTACACTGTGTTGTGGGTATTGACCGTAGCTGTATGTATTGACTGTACACCAGTGTCTAATTACCGACGGTAGCAAGCTGTGTGTGTATTTTATTGGATCGATGGTGGTGTCTAACACTTCTGCTACACCTCATTCGAAACTAGGTCAGATTACTGGCATGAGACGTTTCTTTGTGGGCGAGTCTTCACACGCCTTAATCAGGGAGTTGTTATGGAACTCCCTGCTTTAATTAACAAGCAGAAGTCCAGTGCAATGAAGTCATCGAAACCTCAATGCATTTTGCATTCTGGTTACCTTATCGTATGTGGGGAACCGGATTGACCGGTGTGAAGTTAGATACTTATTCCCCGTTCCTCGTTCGACATTCGCGAATGAGTAACTGCTACCGATTCAGTTACGTATTCGACAATGGTATCGACGTAACACCTCTGGCAAGACAAAAGCTTTCTTACAAGATGTTCAACATATGGTCGTGGAAAGAGGTTTATCTATGGCCCATGGGTCATATGAACTCCGATAACTATGTAGAAGGGTACCATAATGCATCTTGCCCGGTCCAAATAGTTTTTGACCAACTAAAATGACCAGTACTTCATCAGCTCTTAAATTAATGTAAAAAAATTACTTTAGGCCCTAATCAAGACTAGCACGCCTTGGACCACCTTACCAATGGGTCATATGAATTCTTAACACATTGTAGAAGGATACCATAATGCGTCTTGCCCGGTCCAAAGAGTGCTTGACCAATTAAAATGACCATTAAATCAACATTTTTTTAAAATAAATGTAACGGGAACTGAAATAAAAACATTTGGGCCCTAATCAAATCCAGCACGCCTTGGACAGCCCAACCAATGGGTCATGGGAAGTCTGAGGACCTTGTAGAAGGGTAACATAATGCGTCTTGCCCGGTCCAAAGAGTGCTTGACCAATTAAACTGACCATTAAATCATTACTTCATCATCGAGTGTAACGGGACCACGAAAAAGCTTTGGGCCCTAATCCATGCAGCACGCTTTGGACCACCAAACCGATGGTTAACATGAACTCTAAGGACATTGTAGAAGAGTACCATAATGCGTCTTGCCCGGTCCAAAGCGTGCTTGACCAATTTAAATGACCATTAAATCATTACTTCTTCAATGAGTGTAACGGGACCACGAAAAACTTTGGGTGCTAATCCATGCAGCACGCTTTGGACCACCTAACCAATGGGTAACATTAACTCTAAGGACATTGTAGAAGAGTACCATAATGCGTCTTGCCCGGTCCAAAGAGTGCTTGACCAATTAAACTGACCATTAAATCATTCCTTCATCATCGAGTGTAACGGGACCACGAAAAAGCTTTGGGCCCTAATCCATGCAGCACGCTTTGGACCACCAAACCGATGGTTAACATGAACTCTAAGGACATTGTAGAAGAGTACCATAATGCGTCTTGCCCGGTCCAAAGCGTGCTTGACCAATTAAACTGACCATTAAATCATTACTTCATCATCGAGTGTAACGGGACCACGAAAAAGCTTTGGGCCCTAATCCATGCAGCACGCTTTGGACCACCAAACCGATGGTTAACATGAACTCTAAGGACATTGTAGAAGAGTACCATAATGCGTCTTGCCCGATCCAAAGCGTGCTTGACCAATTAAACTGACCATTAAATCATTACTTCATCATCGAGTGTAACGGGACCACGAAAAAGCTTTGGGCCCTAATCCATGCAGCACGCTTTGGACCACCAAACCGATGGTTAACATGAACTCTAAGGACATTGTAGAAGAGTACCATAATGCGTCTTGCCCGGTCCAAAGCGTGCTTGACCAATTAAACTGACCATTAAATCATTACTTCATCATCGAGTGTAACCGGACCACGAAAAAGCTTTGGGCCCTAATCCATGCAGCACGCTTTGGACCACCAAACCGATGGTTAACATGAACTCTAAGGACATTGTAGAAGAGTACCATAATGCGTCTTGCCCGATCCAAAGCGTGCTTGACCAATTAAACTGACCATTAAATCATTACTTCATCATCGAGTGTAACGGGACCACGAAAAAGCTTTGGGCCCTAATCCATGCAGCACGCTTTGGACCACCAAACCGATGGTTAACATGAGCTCTAAGGACATTGTAGAAGAGTACCATAATGCGTCTTGCCCGGTCCAAAGCGTGCTTGACCAATTAAACTGACCATTAAATCATTACTTCATCATCGAGTGTAACCGGACCACGAAAAAGCTTTGGGCCCTAATCCATGCAGCACGCTTTGGACCACCAAACCGATGGTTAACATGAACTCTAAGGACATTGTAGAAGAGTACCATAATGCGTCTTGCCCGGTCCAAAGCGTGCTTGACCAATTAAACTGACCATTAAATCATTACTTCATCATCGAGTGTAACCGGACCACGAAAAAGCTTTGGGCCCTAATCCATGCAGCACGCTTTGGACCACCAAACCGATGGTTAACATGAACTCTAAGGACATTGTAGAAGAGTACCATAATGCGTCTTGCCCGGTCCAAAGCGTGCTTGACCAATTAAACTGACCATTAAATCATTACTTCATCATCGAGTGTAACCGGACCACGAAAAAGCTTTGGGCCCTAATCCATGCAGCACGCTTTGGACCACCAAACCGATGGTTAACATGAACTCTAAGGACATTGTAGAAGAGTACCATAATGCGTCTTGCCCGGTCCAAAGCGTGCTTGACCAATTAAACTGACCATTAAATCATTACTTCATCATCGAGTGTAACCGGACCACGAAAAAGCTTTGGGCCCTAATCCATGCAGCACGCTTTGGACCACCAAACCGATGGTTAACATGAACTCTAAGGACATTGTAGAAGAGTACCATAATGCGTCTTGCCCGGTCCAAAGCGTGCTTGACCAATTAAACTGACCATTAAATCATTACTTCATCATCGAGTGTAACCGGACCACGAAAAAGCTTTGGGCCCTAATCCATGCAGCACGCTTTGGACCACCAAACCGATGGTTAACATGAACTCTAAGGACATTGTAGAAGAGTACCATAATGCGTCTTGCCCGGTCCAAAGCGTGCTTGACCAATTTAAATGACCACTAAATCATTGCTTCTTAAATGAGTGTCCATCTCATATGTTATGTATCGTGCGTTTAGTGTCAACCGGTAGCAATACAAATTGCACTTTGGACCCTCAAGAAATGAAAAAGAGAGAACTCGTTTTAAGTGCATTCCAATTAATGGCAGAATGTCTATATACATGGCCAAATTCTGTCGGAAAGTTTTTACAATTTAAAAAAGCCTCTAAATGACTTCCGAATTCATCGATATGTTAGCATATAACACTTTAACTTACTCAAATCACTTACGAAATTTCAGCCTAATCAAAAGGGAAAAATTGCAATGTGGCAGATATTTGAACACGATGGCGTAAAGCGACAGCATCTTTCTATGGCTGTAGCAAGGCCGTAGCAAGGCTGTAGCAGGCTTGTAGCAGGCTTGCACTGTCATGATAGCCCAATGAAGCTTATGAAGCTTACAGCCGGAGAAACAAAGAAATAAACCATCCCCTATATAGGCCTACCGAGTACCATGCATTAATGGTACATGCAGTAACGTTCAAACATTGAACAATATCACTTTAACTCTCCTAACGTGGGTCAGAGACATTCGTAGAAGGAAAGATATTCCGATATTTCATTCATTTGGGAATACAAATGCAAAAAAAGCAGTTAAACTGTCAACATGCTGCAGATTATTTCAGTTATCTATCAATTTTAATGGTTCGACGCAAGGGAGCAATCAGGCTATGATAAATATGAACTCTCAGCCTTTTAAAGGTATTCCATGGACGTTAAATGACGGTAGGCAGTCAGCTCGTACATCGGTATCAATTAGTTCGAGCCTAATGTTCAAGCGCTCTTTTACGAGAGAAAACTTCTAGGAAACATCCTGAATGAATCATTCAATTACAATCAGAACGCATGGTCCTTTATTCCGCTCCTTCAAATTTATCTTATGAAGTATTGAGTAATAGTGTATGGAACATCTTTGCACATAGATTGGTAAAAGTGTATCAATTCTACCAGATTAAAGTAATTTGGCATGAAATTTTTTCTTCTGCAAGTACATTTCAATCCAATCAGAGAATAAATGGGGAGGGGAGGGGGGTAGATATTAAGCATGTAACATTTCTCTTGACTTCTATACTTCCATAATTGACTCAGCATATAGCCTAATTTATATTTACCGAAGATTTAATACATTAAATACAATTGTAAGTGATTAGAAAGTGTATTTTTGACTTAAATTAACAAACGCGAAATTGACCTTAAATCTAGCACTTTTGCTAATGGATTGAATGTGTTTTGTGTATTGTGTAAAATTTGTATAGCTAGATACAGGGACGTAGCTAATGCATGATGATTGGGGGTTTAGTGGCTGAGTTTCCAACTGGATGGGTTTTGGAGCCAGAAAATTCCGACTGCTGCCTTGTACCCCCCCCCCCCCCCCGGACTATACTCGTCAACGATACGGTCAGTGTCAGTCAGACACCCTATCTTTCGCGACTGCACTTTTGTTCCAAACTTTTCTCGGTACATTTGTACCACTGGCCCTCACTTTACAAACTTATCAATCACTCTGGTTAAGCGAGTAAGCAACTGAGTACAAGTTATCTGCTTGATAAGCTACATAGACTACTGACTAAAAAAGCTATGTTAATGTAACAAAGGGGAAACTTTTTTCGAAAATTATATTCGACGACATAGTGAATTACCCAAAAATACAGTGCTTTTTCCTAGCGGGCTTAATATTATTTTCTTGGGGGTGGGGGTGGGGCTATTTATCACTCACATGAATAAAAAAAACATTGTTCACTTCATTCCAACTGAGCATTTGGAATGATGTGAACAATTAAACATTTTGCAGAAAAATGTTGAGTTGACGTTATACGATAAGTTGTCAATTAAACATTTTGCAGAAATTTTTTCAATTGCTCAATTGGAATGAAGTGAACAATTGAACATTTTGCCAAAAATGTCCAATTGACAAGATAAGATAAGTTGTCAAGTATAAACATTTCTCAGAAAAGTTTTTCAATTGTTCTTATGGAATGAAGTAAACAAATGAACATTTTGCAGCAAAAAATGACTAATTGACGAGATTTGATTAGTTTTCAATTAAACATTTTTCACAAAATTGTTCAATTACTCGTTTAAAGCAAGTAAGCAATGCAACATTTTTCTGTTTTTTGATAACATTTTATCTTGTTATCTAAACAATTTACAGAAAAATTTCACCTTATGGGGCAAAGTTTTTCTTATGTTGATGGCATTTTTAAGCTTCCGTAGATTAGCATTGAGCGTTTTAATAGTATATGTTGTGCAGAAGTTCTATTAGGCATTTTTTTTAGAGTATTAAAAATCATACGAAGTTTGTATGGTGGAGTATAAAGATCGCGACATACAATTTCTGATTGTGACAAGGAAATCGTAGCAAATATGACTGATTCAAGGTCAATTTTGACCGAAAATTTTAGGTCACTACAAGAATATTTGAAAATTCGAGTGCGCCAGTCGGAAAAATTCGAGTGCGACAGTCGGAAATTCCGACTGTCGCACAACATTTTTCCAACTTTCGTCAGTTTTACCAAGATTGGGGGGGGGGGATGAGACACCCCACACCCCCCTCTAGCGACGTCCCTGGCTAGATTATGGACGTTATAATTAATAATTAGGTAGAACTGAATGAAAGGAAATCAACTAAAAAATCACACTAACTCTGGTCTATGTTTAGTTGGAATAAACCCAGTGAGACTTCTTATGATGGATCTGCCTTCTACACTCCAAGAGAAACTTTCTATTGAAAAATCGCTAAGAGAAAGAACAAGCACATGCATGGGAACACGATAAAATCAAAATGCATAGAATGCCACTATAGGGTAACTTGGATGGTTCATTACCAACTATGGCTAATGGAGATCATAAATAAATCAGAAAGGGATTTCGGCATAAAATATATGTCTGGGTAGACCTATTTCACTTGAAGACTATTTTGCTAAATAAACTATTAAAGTCAGTTTATCTCCGCTTGACCCGAGATGACTGATTGTCTGTTTATAGCTCCATGGTCAGCTCTAGAATGTAGCAGTGGAATCTTTCAGAATCTACGAAGGGGGTTAAAGCGTTCAAAACCACTTTCAAGAAGAGAGGCAAGAACACTTCTCTGTTCTTTAAATCTGTAAATATGTGAAGGGTTGACCCGTGAAATGAATAAAAGAAATAAAATTAAGTTCTATGAACGAATAATTAAAACAAAAACGTTTTCAGTTCGTTGCCAGTCTACAGAAATCACTTCATTCTGAAAATGTAGTTTCGCTAAGGCCCTCCCCCCCCCCCCCCCAAAAAAAAAAGAAGAGTGGGCGTGTGTTTCTCCGGAATGGGAAGGAAACTTTGTATGCTGATGATTGTAAAGCACCAATAAGCATTAAACTTGCGCGCCAAAGGTGTTGCTTTTGTTTTGTATCACCACACTGGTACAGACGTAGAGTTGAAATTCAAAAAAGAAGATATTGATGAATCTACTGGATAATGATTGTGCATTAGTCGTTTGTATTGGTCAAATACTCTTTGGACCGGGTAAGACGCATTATGGAACTCTTCAACAATGTCCTTAGAATTCATAAGACCAATTGGTTGGGTGGTCCGAGGCGTGCTGGTCTTCACAAGGGCCTAAACATATTTGCAGGTCCATTAACATTCATTAACGAAGTAATGATTTAGTGGTCATTTAAATTGGTCAAGCACTCTTTGGACCGGGCAAGACGCATTATGGTACCGTTCTACAATGTTCTTGGACTTCCTGTGACCGATTGGTTAGGTGGTCCAAAGCGTGCTGCATGGATTAGGGCCCAAAGCTTTTTCGTTGTCCCGTTACACTCATTGAAGAAGTAATGATTTAATGGTCATTTAAATTGGTCAAGCACGCTTTGGACCGGGCAAGACGCATTGTGGTACTCTTCTACAATGTCCTTAGAGTTAATGTTACCCATTGGTTAGGTGGTCCAAAGCGTGCTGCATGGATTAGGGCCCAAAGCTTTTTCGTTGTCCCGTTACACTCATTGAAGAAGTAATGATTTAGTGGTCATTTAAATTGGTCAAGCACGCTTTGGACCGGGCAAGACGCATTATGGTTCTCTTCTACAATGTCCTTAGAGTTCATGTTAACCATCGGTTTGGTGGTCCAAAGCGTGCTGCGTGGATTAGGGCCCAAAGCTTTTCGTGGTCCCTTTACACTCATTGAAGAAGTAATGATTTAGTGGTCATTTAAATTGGTCAAGCACTCTTTGGACCGGGCAAGACGCATTATGGTACTCTTCTACAATGTCTTTAGAGTACATGTTACCGATTGGTTAGGTGGTCCAAACCGTGCTGCATGGATTAGGGCCCAAAGTTTTTTCGCGGTCCCTTTGCACTCATTTAATAAGTAATGATTTAAAGGTCAGTTTAATTGGTCAAGCACGCTTTGGACCGGGCAAGACGCATTATGGTACTATTCTACAATGTCTTTAGAGTACATGTTAACGATCGGTTAGGTGGTCCAAGGCGTGTTGCATGGATGAGGGCCCAAAGCTTTTTCGTGGTCCCGTTACACTCGATGATGTAGTAATGATTTAGTGGTCATTTAAATTGGTCAAGCACTCTTTGGACCGGGCAAGACGCATTATGGTACTCTTTTACAATGTCTTTAGAGTACATGTTACCGATTGGTTAGGTGGTCCAAGGCGTGTTGCATGGATGAGGGCCCAAAGCTTTTTCGTGGTCCCGTTACACTCGATGATGTAGTAATGATTTAGTGGTCATCTAAATTGGTCAAGCACGCTTTGGACCGGGCAAGACGCATTATGGTACTCTTTTACAATGTCTTTAGAGTACATGTTACCGATTGGATAGGTGGTCCAAGGCGTGCTGCATGGATGAGGGCCCAAAGCTTTTTCGTGGTCCCTTTGCACTCATTTAATAAGTAATGATTTAAAGGTCAGTTTAATTGGTCAAGCACGCTTTGGACCGGGCAAGACGCATTATGGTACTATTCTACAATGTCTTTAGAGTACATGTTACCGATTGGTTAGGTGGTCCAAGGCGTGTTGCATGGATGAGGGCCCAAAGCTTTTTCGTGGTCCCGTTACACTCATCGGAAGAAGTAATGATTTAGTGGTCATCTAAATTGGTCAAGCACGCTTTGGACCGGGCAAGACGCATTATGGTACTCTTCTACAATGTCATTAGAGTTCATGTTGACCATTGGTTAGGTGATCCAAGGCGTGCTGCTTGGATTAGGGCCCAAAGTTTTTTCGTGGTCCCGTTACACTCGATGATGTAGTAATGATTTAGTGGTCATTTAAATTGGTCAAGCACGCTTTGGACCGGGCAAGACGCATTATGGTACTCTTCTACAATGTCCTTAGAGTTAATTTTACCCATTGGTTAGGTGGTCCAAGGCGTGCTGCATGGATTAGGGCCCAAAGCTTTTTCGTGGTCCCGTTACACTCATCGGAAGAAGTAATGATTTAGTGGTCATTTAAGTTGGTCAAGCACGCTTTGGACCGGGCAAGACGCATTATGGTACTCTTATGCAATGTCCTTAGAGTTCATGTTAACCATCGGTTTGGTGATCCAAGGCGTGCTGCATGGATTAGGGCCCAAAGCTTTTTTGTGGTCCCGTTACACTCATTAAAAAAGTAATGATTTAGTGGTCATTTAAATTGGTCAAGCACTCTTTGGACCGGGCAAGACGCATTATGTTACCCTTCTAAAAGATCCTTAGACTTCCTACGACCCATTGGTTGGGCGGTCCAAGGCGTGCTGGTCTTGATTAGGGCCCTCATGTTTTTATTTCAGTTCCCGTTACATTTATTTAAAAAAAATGTTGATATAATGGTCATTTTAATTGGTCAAGCACTCTTTGGACCGGGCAAGACGCATTATGGTATCCTTCTACAATGTGTCAAGAATTCATATGACCCATTGGTAAGGTGGTCCAAGGCGTGCTAGTCTTGATTAGGGCCTAAAGTAATTTTTTACATTAATTTAAGAACTGATGAAGTACTGGTCATTTTAGTTGGCCAAGAACTATTTGGACAGGGCAAGATGCATTATGGTACCCTTCTACATAGTCATCGGAGTTCATATGACCCATGGGCCATAGATAAACCTCTTTCCACGACCAACTGTTGAACATCTTGTAAGAAAGCTTTTGTCTTGCCACAGGTGTTACGTCGATACAATTGTCGAATACGTAACCGAATAGGCAGCTCAGTTACTCATTCGCGAATATCGAACGAGGAACGGGGAATAAGTATCTAACTTCACACCGGTACCGGATTGCGCAATAATTATTCCGCACAACCGAACCGGTTATGAAGATGCATGCATAAATCTTAGCTTGTATTGTATGGCCAGTTGCGCAGCAAAAGTGTGAAGAATTCAGTAAGAATGTCATATTATGGATTCAGTTTATTTTGAAACTTGATTCTTAGATTTACATAAATCTGGTATAAGAAGCAAAATTCGAAACGTGTTTGTGTATTCCCTAATTTCTGACTAGCCAGCTAAGTTACAACTCGCCGGGCGTAACGTAACGATAGGAATTGGCTGCTTAGGCCGTGACTTAGGCTAACAAGTAAGAGCTACAGTAGGCCTAGGCTATACTTCAGTTTGTAATTAGGCAAACGTAACAATGCACGTATTGTATGCCTACTGTAGCTTAATTCTTAGTAAGGTCCAATCGATATTTATACTCAAAGGTTATTACCAACATCACTGTAACCTGCATAGGATAGGCCTACCAGACTAAAGCATAGTGTTAAAAAGTTGGCAAGACACTACAGAGGGACAATGGCACCTGTAAAGAAACATTGAAATGAATTTACTTAATTTTGTCGGCATGTAGAGAAAGAGAACATAACATGTTCACTGAGCCCCCATCCTGGTGTGGAGGCACCGTTACAATAGAGCCTAGTTTGTTTGAAGCCTGTGACTGTGCCTCTGGAAGTGAAGTGAGGTTATACATTGGCCAGGTATTCTACAGTCGTAGCCTAGGCCTAGTAAAATACCAGTAGCACTCCTACTCCTAGTGCATGCCATACGGTATTTATGAAAGAGAATGCAAGATCGCTTTTTCAGGAGTAATCTTTAACTATATGTATGGCATCAGCAATGTGACAAGATCTACCATAATATTAACGACTAAATTTGCTACATATATGCGAATCAGCCAGTGTGACTGCATTACAGTTCATATGTCCAGTTCTTACACCTGGCTCAGTTAATGTGTTATTTTTGTTAATGTGTGGTCACAAGCATTACCTATGACATATATACTGTATAGTTGGAGGCTACTAAATTTATACTGTGTGCCATACCATACTGTACATTGAGAGCGTACTAATGTGTAGCATACTAAGTTACTAACCTAGACTAGGCTAGAGCCTACTTTATGTAGTGAAGCTGCCCTATCAAGTATGAATTTTGAGGATGGCATATCATGAAACCAGCTTATTTTGCTTTCGAGGGCGAGATAAAAAATACTTTGAGGTGTTCATATTTCATGTAGCAGAGTTGCAACACGTCTACGTACATGTAAATTTCAGCTGTTTAGAATTTTACTGAAACGCAACTACATAACTTCCCCCGTCCCGTTAGAGATAAAAATTCAGCGCAGTGTCACTGGCCATTGAATGACTCAAGTTGAGAACAATTGCTTGCTGATGACTTTACATATATACTTGAAAGGAAGAGATGTAACAAATGTTCACTAAACCATTGATTACTGGAACTTTACAACAGATAGACAGACATACAGACAGGCAGACAGACAGACAGACAGACAGACAGACAGACAGACAGATAGAATAAGGTATTTGTATAGCTGGTGAGAAACAAGTAATATTACAAACAAGACAGAAACGTACATATTAACGACCTTAAATATGATAAAATTCCTTTAAAACATAACAGATTTTTAATTTGTTGTTGTTGTTGTTGTTTTTGTTGATGAAATGACAGATAATTTTGCAGCATATCGACTGGAATAAGAGCAAACAATGCCTGTTCAGAAAGAGGAACTCAGACCATTGAATGATAGATTTATCCATGTCTCTGTACCGAATGGTGGGAATGTGAAGCGGCCAGCTCTGGTAAGAAGAACAACTATTTTGTTTGTGATATTTAAAGGGTATCTTTTTGCCTCAAACGGCCTCTCATACTGTAGCTTCTGTCTCCCAACCAGAGTTGAGAGGGAGGCAGGATATATTTGAGTCTCAACGTATTGAGAACGTTTGAGGTTTCTTTACAAATCGATTCAATTTTATACATGCATCAGTGATATATGTAGACAACATGGTTTAGCAGTTGTTTTGTTACTTACGGCTTGTTATCAGGGGTAACAGTCAGGCTAGTAGCCAAGGGGGGGCAAAGGGGGTGACCGCCCCCTCTTGAGCATATTTTTTTTGTATGTTTTTATGATATCGCTAGTAATTTCAAGCTTAGATGCAAATTACAAGGCCTGGAAAGTGCCATTTCCAGCGATCTGGGAGGCATTTTCTGCCAAAACTTTCTTGTACGGGCAATCCAGACCTATGTGGCCATAGTGTCCTTGAAAAGACACGGACATTGGTCGAAAATCTTTCCTTTACGAGAAAGATGGCTGGTTTTCCCATGCTGATGGCCTGCATATATATACAGTCCTGAAACCAGGGTGCTTTTGCAGGGAATAAATTTAGTGTTCAAATTCTTGTGTACCAGTTTTTTGAAGGCAGCTCTAGGCTTTCTCTTACAGAATATTATGGTAATTGTGTAAAAAACAACAACAGATATAGACCTATTTGCACTCGTATAGCAATTTTGGCCTCTTCTACGTAGCATAAATTGCAATTTGATACCGGATAGATGATTCCGTCTAGGCTTCCAGATGTCGGCGAGTGGTAATCCCTGGTGCCCTGAGCCAGGACTGTTTGGAATTGGTGTAAACGTGAAAAGATAGGCAAACTGGATATCTGGTGTGAACCGGCCGCCATACGCTAGGGACCCGAATTGATTGGTCCGCACACGGCTGTGTGCAACATGTTATTTATCTTATGACCTTCGGCAGGATAATCAGGTTAAATATGACCTATAGTATAGTATGATGTCCATATTTTAAATCATTCTTAGTTTCACCCGTTTCACATCGATGGCAACGATCAATGACACTCGAATGGTGTAATAATGCATGAATATTCAATATATATGCAAATGATGTTATTTATCTTATGACCTTTGGCAAGATAATCAGGTTAAATATGACATATAGTATTATGTCCGTATTTTAAATCATTCTTAGGTTCACCCGTTTCACATCGATGGCAAGGAATATGGATCGAGGACACTCGAATGGGTGTCATATTGCATTATGAATATTCAATATATGCAAATTATGTACGATCTACATCTTCACAGCCACTTTGGAGAATGATGTACAACTGTTGGGTATGTTGGAACTGCAGGTTACCATTGTCCACAGAGCAGCAGTATCAGGCAGCAATGTATACCAAAAAAAAGGATGGAAGCTTTTTCTCAGAGTATTCGGCAGAAGTCGGGGAAACGGTCGGGTTAGATCCCATAACTGACGGATGTTGGACATTGGATCACTTCACCGGTGCAAACATAAATAAAATCAATGGGGTATGCACTGCAGTATTGCTGTCCCACAAGTCCATGTCCTCGTAATACAACTTAACTAACATTTTCTTAAAGCCCTTTTTTTGTTTTTTTCTACACAGGATAGCTACTGGGTGGAAACTGTCCATTTCCTGAATATTCCTCCACTTCCGATTGAATGGGACGAAGCAACTGTCGCAGAGTGGCAAGAGAGGTTGGCTTACGTGGAGGAAGATCTCAAGTGGCTTTTGAAATTACCACACCATAAATTTTGGAGCCAGGTATGTATGACCTATGTTCATATAGTACGTACCGTAACGTGGCGAAGAATATCGCCTGTAGCTCTGTAGAGATGATGCCCCTGGCCGAGGAGGGGGGGGGGGAATTATTATTTGGTAGGAATTATTATTTTGGAAGCCTAGCTCCAAGAAGCTCCACTCAAATAAAGCGATGAAAAAGTTCGGTTGATTTCAAGAGGATTTGTTCTCTGCGTGATACAATTAAGAGTTCGATTAAACGCTGAAAAATTAGGTTCGGGATGCTGATTGGGGACAATATATAGGTAGAAATTATTTGGCCATGTACTATAACTGATTGAACTAATTTGCCGCTATAAAAAACTGCTCAGAAGTTGCAAAGCTTGGGTTCACACGTGACGAGGCATGTGGTCCAAGATTGGTTCAATATTACCTACCTCGAAAACATTAATACTCATCAATTCTATCAGTGAATGAGTATAAAGAAAACAAACTTGTGGTCCTAAATTTTGGTTATTTTTGTTAATTTTTTTTTTTAAATTATTGTCATTTTTAATGAGGGTGTCCTGCTCAGTGCAGAAGCACTGTTTTCCTTTGACTGAAAAAATGGGCTCCTGAACTAGACGTCTGAAAAT
This sequence comes from Apostichopus japonicus, assembly GCF_037975245.1. Lineage (NCBI taxonomy): Eukaryota > Metazoa > Echinodermata > Holothuroidea > Aspidochirotida > Stichopodidae > Apostichopus > Apostichopus japonicus. The sequence continues at coordinate 25,438,638 of NC_092572.1, forward strand.
GGACCGAACGATTTCTGATTTATTTCTTTATTGGTGGGAATTAAACAGGGGAAACTTGAAGGGCAAAAAGTGCAAAAGGGCTTCAAGACCTTGCAGGAGTGATATCATGCCATGACAGCCCATAGAGGCATGCACACAACCATTGTCGTTTTCTACACAAGAAATAACAAAAAGAGAAAAAATAATAATAAAAGGGTCATATTTGGGCACTATGCCAAGTATTATATATTTGGTCTGTCTAAATATTCCTCAGGTTGCAACAAGTTGAGGTTAATTTTTTTAAATTTTTTTTGTTTTTGGTGAGGGGAGGATTATTTTAACTCCCCTATCAGGGACTTATTGTCAGTGTTCCAGTTTTGTCTAGCAGTTATGAAGGCTCTGAATCTGGTCTCTTTGTAAAACTCTAATAAAATTCCCCGGTTTTACTGTCGAAAGCCAAAAAAAAGCTGCTATAGCATTTTGCAATAAATGATTATTAATGTAATTAATATTATGATTTAATTAAAATTATTTATTATGGTGTAAATTATTCCCTGCCCCTACATGGAGAGTTGGCTATCCTGACCCCAAAAGAGTCACAGCCCCTCTCCTAAACAAATCCTGGGTGCTGGATCCCTGCAAAACAGAAAGCCAAATAGAGATCCCTATGAAACCAAGATTTCATTTGAAAATGGCAGAGGCATTTAGATTTTACTTCTTGGAGACGTTTCTAAAAGTCGCCTGGAAACACAATATTCAAAACAACTATCACTCTCGAACTTTTTGTAATTTTTTTTCTGTAATTTTGTATAAGTTTCTAAGTTTCAAAGTACAAAGTTGATAAATTTAAATGGTTTGTAGTGTTTGTATTAGTGCCGCCCTGTGAACATCGTATTGATGGATAGTGTTGCACTTTATGAATATAGCTTTTATCATCATTATTATTATTCTTGAGACGTTTGTACATTGTCGCAGCACATGTCACACCCCAAAGATGCCAACCAGTCTCAAATTTCTGAAAATAACCATCCGGAAATATTTTGGTCACATTGATCAAGTTCCTGTCTGGTGCCAAACATTTTCAACTACAAAATTTTGAAGCTATCCTTCGAATTGCTTCCACATCCTCCTCCTCCTCCTCCTGCTCCTGCTCCTCCTCCTCCTCCTCCTCCTCCTCCTCCTCCTCCTCCTCCTCCTCCTCCTCCTCCCCCTCCCACTCCTCCTCCTCACCCACCCCCTCCTCCTCCTCCTCCCCTCCCCTCCCCCTCCTCCCGCTCCTCCTGCTCCTCCTCCTCCCCCTCCTCCTCCTCCCCCTCCTCCTCCTCCCCCTCCTCCTCCTGAAGAATGTGGGAGGCTATCCTAGTTTGATCATCAACGGCAATCTTTACTTGAGCACGAAACAATTTGGCTTTGATTTAATTTCAATTAAGTTTTTATTCGATGAAAAATCTAGAAATAATCGCTAAATATCGTCCTTTGCACTTTCAGAATGTCTACGATACGTCTCTCCAGAAATGTCTGGACAGCTATTTGAAGAATGCACCCAGGTAAAGAGTCAAAGAAGAAAATAAATTTTTTAAACTAGGTCTGATCAGGTGGAAAAGCTCTTTCTGTAATTAAGCTCAATCAGCCTTAAGTCCTGTTAATAGTATGATAAGAATAGAGGGGTTGTCAGATGAATATGTAGAGCAAGAAATATTTTAGTTATTTTGGTTTTGTTTGTTAACTGTCCATGATAACACTTGAGAGTCAGTGACGGAGCATCCATACAGTCAGAGGGGGCGGATGCCCCCCCCCCCCCCCGACGGACTCAAAAGGATTGCTGGCGCCATTTTCAGCTTTTTACCACTTTTTGCTTATTTGCGATTATTGACTTTTTTATTGCGCTCTCATCTACCTATTGACATTTGTCACATTTTGTTGGTGTAATTTTCGGCGGTCTTTAATTTATCGGCACTCCCGTTGTACGAAACTATTTCCAAGAACTGTACGGGGTTTTCGTTTATCTGCAAATTAGCAAGGCCCTGAAAGGGTAAATTCCGGCGATCTAGGGAGTATCTTCACTCAAAAAATGTCTGTACGCTCCGCGCCAACCTGTGGTGGCGCTCGGCTAACGGCTTTGATAGTGTCGAAAGCGCCCCTACAGACCATTCTCGCCCCCATGACCAATGCCCCTAGCTCTGCCACTGTTGAGAGATAGCAAAATAAAGGGCAGTTATTACGATACTACAGAGGCAGTCGGCGAAGACAGCAAAAAGAATTACAAATTGATATGTGAGGCACCACAATGACAGACACATTTGTCGGTGATTTTGGCAGTCACATCGTTTCAACATAAATCATAGAAATATGTTTCCTTGTGCTCGGGTGTTAACCAAACATTGGCCAATCCATCTGTCCACCCTCGCAGCATGACGTAGTGTCATCAAATGCATTATGGGAGATGAAGGGTTTATAGGGAAACTGGTGGCAGTATAGAGGGGGAGCAGTGTGAGAGGGTAAAGATAATTGTACGGATGGGATAGAAATATTAAGCGGTGGTAGAGGAGGGTGGGGAGGGGGGGTTGTCAGGGGGGTCATAGCAAGGTAGGATCGGTTTGAGTTGAAGGATTTCACTGTTACAATCTGGTTGACGAGCGAGCATTGTACAAACTATGTGGACCACATAAGTGAGTCTGGGACCCCCGTGTGGCGGTGTCTGTGCGTGTGCGTGTCTGTGCGTGTGTGCGACACCCTTTAGCTTGTAAACATGTTATCGTACAGGCAGTACAACGGATTGCCGCAATAGGATTTATCATTCACCGCCGATCTCATCCCTTCAAATTCCGAAAAGCCGAAACCCATTCTATTGCCATCGGAGGAGAGATTGAAAATGTGTACAAAATAAGAGAAATAAATCTCATACAATGCGTTTTAACAATGTTCTATTGTTATAGATGTAAAACCATGTCTTCCTCTCGTTCTTGTAGGTATCATGACGGAGAACACCAAATGCCGCCTAGTTTACTCGGAAAGCAAAAGAGCATCCATCGACTGGTTTTCCTGGCCTTCTTGAGGTTATCGACTCACAAGGAATCGAAAGTTAGTTCTTTAAACATTTGATTGCAAAAAGGATTAAAAAAGGCTTGAAGTCTCTTGGAAAGCCTTCCGTTACTGCTGGCATCCAAAGTACATGACCTTATTCTGGACGAGCCCCCTCACAGTATGCAAGTTCTGACTAGTTTAGAAACTTCATCAAGGAATGTTTTCTGCTGAATGTGTGACTCTAAGAGGGATATTCCAGTGGTACTGGAAAAAATCGAGAAAATTTCTGCATCTTTTTGGTCAAACCCAAATTCTGATTGCACTTTGTGTCATGGCAATTCAATTTTTTTTTATTTGGGAAAAATTGTGAAAATTTTTGCATCTGGCAACAGTGGAGTTAATTGATGTGGTTATAACCATTGAGATGAAAATGGCGAAGTTTTTTTTCTTAACAATTCGCCAATCATGTCTCCATGGAGGAAGAACAGTCTAATGATACATATCAAAGAAGTTTCAAAATGTAGGAAAAACAATTATTGGGAACAGACTTCCCAAATGTCTCACATTTCAAGTATAAATTTACAAGAAAAATAATGTAATATTAAATAAAGTAAAATAATTCCCCCCAAGAATAAAATATAAGAATAATAATAAAAAAAAAGGACAAAAAATATAAAAATAATACTAAGCAATAAAGAAATAACCAATAAAAAAAAAAATCAAAAATAATAAGTATAGAACCATAAAAGAAAATTAAAAAAATAAAAATAGTAGGATACGCAACATTTTGTAGGACGTTATGACATCACAGATGACATCACAGATCATCTTCTCTCAATCCTCTTCTTGGATTAATGATCAGTGTTAATCTGGTGGAAATAGTTTACAGTCAGACAACCCAAAATCTAGATTAAAAAATCATTTTTTCCCCTACTTTTTTTTATTTGATAGTGTCATGTTGTCTTCTGCCCCCTGAATATCCCTTTTAATTTATACAGGACTCATACTCGATAATCATCACTTTAATCGAGAAAGTTGAGAAAACAAAGAAGTCGTGTGAAGAGAAAATTTCTATCCAATTTCAAAAAACAGAAAAAAAAATTGGCAGGAAAATATTTGCCAAATTTGCGAATCCTTTGTTGTTAACAGTACCACGTTTCACAGTACCATAGCACAGTAACGTTAACAGTACCGTAACAGTACTGTTTAACAGTACCATATTTGTAATCCATTATTGATGAAAAGTAGGAATGAGTTCAAAGTTCAATTGCCCACATTTGTAAACCCCCCCCCAAAATTTGGCCAGATCCTCTTTATAGTCTGCTAGGCTTCCCTTCACAGATAACCCTTCATATTGTTGTCAGTATTCAAAGCAAGGATCTTTCCAACTCCTCATCACCGACTTCAACACCCACTTGTGCGCAGTGGACCGCACATTTTCCCCATTCAGTGATCACCCCCACCTAAAACTGCCAAGTGTAATCGTCCATTGGTGCGGGGCCGCGACTCTGTGATATTATACTTCGGCTATAACACTCGATTGTTAGACATCGGCGGTGTCATGATTTTGTCTGGTCTCTTGCGAGTACCACGCTGACTCCTCCTCCTCCTCCTCCTCCTCCTCCTCCTCCTCCTCCTCCTCCTCCTCCTCCTCCTCCTCCTCCTCCTCCTCCTCCTCCTCCTCCTCCTCCTCCTCCTCCTCCTCCTCCTCCTCCTCCTCCTCCTCCTCCTCCTCCTCCCCCCTCCTCCTCCCCCTCCCCCTCCTCCTTCTCCTCCTCCCCCCTCCTCCCCCTCCTCCTCCCCCTCCTCCTCCTCCTCCTCCCCCTCCCCCATCTTCCTCCCCCCTCCCCCTCCTCCTCATCCTCATCCTCCTCCCCCTCCTCCTCCTCCCCCTCCTCCTCCTCATTTCATCATCCATTTTTTTCTCTATCTGCAGGAGGGGTTCATCAACCCGTCGTCGTTCGGAGACCTCATCTACGATAATTACATTTTCGACGCCGTCAAGTTGATCGAGCTGTCCGTCCTCTACGGTGGTGGAAACGCTGAGCTGCTGAAGAAGATGGTGGAAAACGTCTTCAAGAATCAGCCGAATTACCTGTCGGATTTAAAACAAGTGGTGCCAACTATTTTGGAGGTACGGTAGATTTTTAAATTTTTTTACAATTTGTCGGACGCTGCTCGTTTAAGAAGTGCCCCCGTCTGTTCATGACATGTTTGGTAGACTGTTTACTGCTCAAGTTAAAAAGGTGAAGAGACACTCGATGATTCACCTCCTTATTTACCTTACTATCTGTCATTACATACGATTATTATACCGTTTGTATGTTTAATGTCTCTTTGGGGGAGAGGAGGGAAGGATGTGGTGGGGGGGGAGTGGTTGGAGTATTGTATTTGCTATTTAGTTGGGACCAAACCAAAGCTTTTTGCCGTTTTTTTGTTGTTTGTATTTCACTTAATATAATAATTGCGCATTTGAAAGCTTTGGTTGATAGTTTATATTTTTGAATGTGATAATAGAAAGAAAAATAACGACCTTGTCACGACCTCATCATGTACTGATATTCACGACCGTCTTCATTTTCCAGGCTTTCGTAACCATTTCGAAGAAGTGCGGATTGAAACAAGACAGTCACAGTGAAGGCCCAGCTGAACTGACAGAACCAAGATGGGAATGGTAAATATCACATCCACAGGGAGGAGCAATTATAAAGATAGACAGCATTGATAGAAAATAGAACAAGTAACAATTTACTCTGTTTATAACTTCACTCAGATTGGCATTTCCACACAGGCATTTGCAATGGCGCAGCAAACTGCACACACACAAAAAAAGCAAAGCGAAAAGGGCCAGTCCTTTTTTTGAACTAGCATCATTATTTGTTTTGTTGGTCATGGCCAAAGGAAACCAAAGTTTCCGCGTCTTTTGCAGGAATGCGCGGACGTGATATGGTTGATGTTACCATCTCATATTGACATCTTGGGTCAGTGATCTATACTGTATAATTTTAAAAGGAGGATGGGTTGAATTTTATGGAGCCCTCCCAGTGTTCCGGTGGGTTCATTGTCCCCAGGATAGATAGATAGATATTTATTCAGCCATTGATCATAATAAATACAATGGAAATTGGGTAAAAACAAGAGCTCAAAAGTCAAAATGAGTACAAAACTAAAACCAGATTCAGAATATAAATGGACACCAGGATGAAAATGTTGCTAAGACATTAAACACATAGGTATTAAAACGTACGTCAGAAACCCTAAACTTGGTATAACAGATGAGTAAAATCAAGACTACGAAAAATTGCACAATAAAACAATCAACGAGTATGGTGTGCGTTGTATGTCCTCACAGCGGAAGGATAATAACTATCAATAAATCTCTTGGAACCGTTGAATGTAACCTGTCTTTTTCCAGAAGGCAAGAAAGAAAAAAAATGAAAAAATAAAAATAATAATAATAATCGTCAAACGCACCAGTTCATTACAACTCATCCAGAAGTGAGTGATATCTCCCAAGATAACAAAATAAATGCATGGAAGTCTCCTCGATTATTTAATCACTAATTGCCAATCACAGCTTTACGTTCAAGCCCGGAAACCCAAACAGGTGAAATATTGAAAATTTATTCAGGGCCCTTTTTATATACAATTTCAAGGATAGTAAATTGTACGTCGTTTACAATCAAATAAACGACAGCCGAGAGATCTGTGCTCATGTAGCCATGACAAAAGCGACTCTCAACAATTGCACTTATCTGAAGTCAAATCATATTTCCATGGATGTCAAACTCCACCTGACTAAGGCTTTGGTGGCATCACGTCTAACCTACGGCTGTAGCACTTGGACCGTGATAGTGGCTGGCATGCATCGCCTTGATGGGTTGGGCAGAGAAATATGGCGCCGTTTGCTAGGCCTAACTTGGAACGATTACGTGTCAAATGATGAGTTGAACACAAAGATTGCAGGACGTTGGTCGTTCTCTTCTGAAAATGTTCTTCAACGTAAAGCAAAGTGGTGCGGACACTCTGTGCGGTGTGAAGGTCTTACTTCGGCTGTACTGTATGGCTTATCGTACGGCTGCAAACGTAAACCAGGCCGTCCGCAGATGCGTTGGATTAACAACTTAAACCAAATGGCCCTGTCGTTCTGCTAACCAGCCGATTGAAGATGGCAGACGTCGGATTAATATTAATAAGTGCTGTGAACCTCATAATGTGTATAATCTTCGAGGAGGTCAACGGGCCAATTTGGCTTAAGACTATTGATTGATTGTACAATCAGGGTCCAACCTGTTGTTGATGTTTCATTTCCGCAGTTACTGAACAGATCACAGACAATTCTGATCATGGCACAAGTGAAAAATTTACCTCCTTTTGGGACAGATTTTTATCACTTTTAAATTTCCATTAAACTTCATTTAGTCATGGTCAGTACTGGTCAAGTTAATCTGTGACTTGTCCTCGAGTTTGGCCGAGTGGGTTACGCAATTTGATGAATATGCATGTTAGCTTTAATCTCTATCTGAAATTTCTTTTTACCCCCTTTGTAGCACTTTACTGATGAAACCAATCGGTGAAATCCAAGACATAGTCTTCTACGTAATGGACAGCGCCCTCAGTATACAATCCTTCTTGGAAATCTACCCAGAAGCCTGCCATATCTTCTTTGACCAGGGATTTGTCGTAAAGTAAGTTTCCACAGGAGAGGGGATGCAAAATTTGACCAAAAACTCACACATTTCTGGTCAACGATTTGCTCTGTCCACGGGTAAAATTTGATGTTGTGAAGTCAAACTTTTATGATTGAAAAAAAAAAAATAGAACAGAAAATTATGATGAATCTGATGAGTGCAATTTCTTATGATGCAATAAAACACTTAAAAAATTGAAAAAAAAAAAATCAATCAGGCAAATCTCTTTTGTTTCAACAAACATCAGCTGTGAATGAAGCTGCATGAAACCTAACGTACAGTAGCTTTTTGTTCAAAGCCAATATCTTCAAAGAAAACTGTGATTAAAGTTTTCTACCATTTGGCCAGGCTGTCTTCTTTAATCAATGATTTGTCGGGAAAGTAAGTTTCACTTGAAGGTTAAGAGTTACAGCTCACGTTTGTGGCAATGAGCTAGATTTGGCCCATACTTTAACTTTCATAAAAATTGCACTGTTTAGTCAACGATTTACTATTTCCATATGGTAATGAGTGAAGGGATGTGATGCAAAACTTTATGTTCCCCCCCCACCCCCCAAAAAAAAAAAAAAAAAATTGATGAGCACATTTGCTTTATATTTTAGTGTCTTTCAAGTAGAATATAAGACTGGGAAATACTTGACCTGTGGGGTGGAAAGATAGCAGATGGTGATTGGGTGAGAGAGGTTGGGTGGAAAGATAGCAGATGGTGATTGGGTGAGAGAGGTGGGTGAAACGATAGCAGATGGTGATTGGTAGAGAGGGAGAGAGGTGGGGGTGGGAAAGATAGCAGATGGTGATTGGGTGAGAGAGGTTGGGTGGAAAGACAGCAGATGGTGATTGGGTGAGAGAGGTGGGTGAAACGATAGCAGATGGTGATTGGTAGAGAGGGAGAGAGGTGGGGGTGGGAAAGATAGCAGATGGTGATTGGGTGAGAGAGGTGGGTGAAACGATAGCAGATGGTGATTGGTAGAGAGGGAGAGAGGTGGGGGTGGGAAAGATAGCAGATGGTGATTGGGTGAGAGAGGTGGGTGAAACGATAGCAGATGGTGATTGGTAGAGAGGGAGAGAGGTGGGGGTGGGAAAGATAGCAGATGGTGATTGGGTGAGAGAGGTTGGGTGGAAAGACAGCAGATGGTGATTGGGTGAGAGAGGTGGGTGAAACGATAGCAGATGGTGATTGGTAGAGAGGGAGAGAGGTGGGGGTGGGAAAGATAGCAGATGGTGATTGGGTGAGAGGTTGGGTGGAAAGACAGCAGATGGTGATTGGGTGAGAGAGGTGGGTGAAACGATAGCAGATGGTGATTGGTAGAGAGGGAGAGAGGTGGGGGTGGGAAAGATAGCAGATGGTGATTGGGTGAGAGAGGTTGGGTGGAAAGATAGCAGATGGTGATTGGGTGAGAGAGGTGGGGTGAAAAGATAGCAGATGGTGATTGGTAGAGAGGGAGAGAGGTGGGGGTGGGAAAGATAGCAGATGGTGATTGGGAGGTAGAGGTGGGGTTAAAAGATAGCAGATGGTGATTGGGAGAGAGAGAGGTGGGGTGGAAAGATAGCAAATGGTGATTGGATGAGAGAGGTGGGGTGGAAAGATAGCAGATAGTGATTGGGAGAGAGAGAGAGGTGGGGTGAAAATATAGCAGATGGTGATTGGGTGAGAGATGTCAGATAGAAAGATAGCCTATGAGGATCGGTGTAGGAGGTGGTGATCTTACCTGTTTGTTTCATTCCAAAGAAACCTAGTCTGCTGAAATAATTTTGCTTTTTTAGTTATCCGGCAACATTTGCATATATACCCTGAACTAAACTCTCTTTGGGAACTAGAGAAGTTACAAAGTTCTGTTAGTTACAAGATAAGAACATGACTTCACATAAGCCTGCTGTTGTTTTCCTAAAGATAGGATGTCTCTTCATCTTTATAATCATCTTTCCAGAGTGTCCAACTTTTGTGAAGTCTTGCTGCCTCACCTGGCCAGAACTGTACAGGACGTCCAGTTAGATGACGAAAGGTAAAGAATACATATTCAAATACAAAAAAAAAATATACAAATATACAAATAAAAAACATATACAAAAAAAAATATATATACAACATATAACATAAAAAACATAAAAATATATATACAAAAAAAAACATACAAATATACAAATAAAAATCATATACAAAAAATATATATATATACATATGAAACATATAAACATATAAAACATAAAAAACATAAAAATATATATACAAAAAAAAACATATACAAATATACAAAAAAGAAAACGTATACAAATACAAAGAATACACATAAAGAATACAAATGTATGCATCCAGGTCAAAGGTCATATGAAATCAAACCTCTCTCATCCTTTCCGTTCCCACTTCAACAAAGACGAAGTGGGGAAAGCTGTCAATTTTAAATTTCTCAAGACTGAGGTACTAAGCTTTGGGTTTGACATTCATTGCTGGGACAGCAAATCGGTCTTCATTCCTAAACCATCTGTGGCTGACAATTGGGTTGCTAATCATCAGCTGTGACAGCAGCTAAATGCGGAGTAGAAAGGATGACATCTCGTTACCAAACAAGGGTCACGAATTTCTGTTACGAAAAGACGAGGCACAAAACGGTTCTTTAATTCCAAGGACGTCGCTAATCATTTAAAGTGTAAAAGAAAACAAACAAGGTATTCCATTGACAGTGTTTCAAGTGTACAAGGCTGTAAGCACGAGTACCTGTACTTGAGTTTGTACTAGTTACAAGAGGGATTCCCCCTGGCAGGAGTACAAGTATGAGTACAAGGCTGTAAGCATGAGTACCTGTACTTGAGTTTGTACTAGTTACAAGAGGAATTACCCCTAGCAGGAGTACAAGTATGAGTACAAGGCTGTAAGCATAAGTACCTGTACTTGATTTTGTACTAGTTACAAGAGGAATTACCCCTGGCAGGAGTACAAGTATGAGTACAATGTTGTTAAAGCATGAGTACCTGTACTTGAGTTTGTACTAGTTACAAGAGGAATTACCCCTAGCAGGAGTACAAGTATGAGAACAAGGCTGTAAGCATGAGTACCTGTACTTGATTTTGTACTAGTTACAAGAGGAATTACCCCTAGCAGGAGTACAAGAGAGTACAAGGCTGTAAGCATGAGTACCTGTACTTGATTTTGTACTAGTTACAAGAGGAATTACCCCTAGCAGGAGTACAAGTATGAGTACAAGGCTGTTAAAGCATGAGTACCTGTACTTGATTTTGTACTAGTTACAAGAGGAATTACCCCTGGCAGGAGTACAAGTATGAGTACAAGGCTGTAAGCATGAGTACCTGTACTTGAGTTTGTACTAGTTACAAGAGGAATTACCCCTAGCAGGAGTACAAGTATGAGTACAAGGCTGTAAGCATGAGTACTTGTACTTGATTTTGTACTAGTTACAAGAGGAATTACCCCTGGCAGGAGTACAAGTATGAGAACAAGGCTGTAAGCATGAGTACCTGTACTTGATTTTGTACTAGTTACAAGAGGAATTACCCCTAGCAGGAGTACAAGTATGAGAACAAGGCTGTAAGCATGAGTACCTGTACTTGATTTTGTACTAGTTACAAGAGGAATTACCCCTAGCAGGAGTACAAGAGAGTACAAGGCTGTAAGCATGAGTACCTGTACTTGATTTTGTACTAGTTACAAGAGGAATTACCCCTAGCAGGAGTACAAGTATGAGTACAAGGCTGTTAAAGCATGAGTACCTGTACTTGATTTTGTACTAGTTACAAGAGGAATTACCCCTGGCAGGAGTACAAGTATGAGTACAAGGCTGTAAGCATGAGTACCTGTACTTGAGTTTGTACTAGTTACAAGAGGAATTACCCCTAGCAGGAGTACAAGTATGAGTACAAGGCTGTAAGCATGAGTACTTGTACTTGATTTTGTACTAGTTACAAGAGGAATTACCCCTGGCAGGAGTACAAGTATGAGTACAAGGCTGTAAGCATGAGTACCTGTACTTGAGTTTGTACTAGTTACAAGAGGAATTACCCCTAGCAGGAGTACAAGTATGAGTACAAGGCTGTAAGCATGAGTACTTGTACTTGATTTTGTACTAGTTACAAGAGGAATTACCCCTGGCAGGAGTACTTGTACTATTTAATGTTGTAGAAAACCAATAAAACGAGACGAAATATTGATATTCGGCAAGAGCAGTGCTAGCCCGTTATAAACTCTCTTTTCGTTCTTCTTTTTCTTGGTAGGCTGAGAGGAGATCTGAGGAATAAGTTGATCATTGCCAAAGTTAGTCTTGCTAAAGTCTGTCATCTCATGATAAAGACATGTTGTATACAGCCAGCCCTTGAATGTAGGTAAGACATGCAGGCAGTGGCGGACTGGGCATTTGGGCAATGCCTGGTGGCCTGGTGGGCCGGTGGGTTGGTGGGCCGGTGGGCTGAGCAGCCTGGTCAAAATTACAGCCCATTTTCACAGTAGTTATACAATAGAATACAGACGGGCTGTGTAGAAATATATTTTTCATTGTGGGAATCAGCTCATGAAATCTCCATGTTGGCAACCTGTCCGTACCAATGGATTTTATTTAGGTATTTTTTCAAGCATGTTGTCACAAAAAGCTTGAAAAAACTAAATAAAATCCAGTCTAAAACATATAATTTTGTCAAAATTTTTTTTCCACTTTCCTCAGTGTCAATCAAGTGTTGCTTCTGGAAAATTATTTTTGGGTCCTTTTTTTTAAGGAATATTGTAACCTACAAAATTGAGAAATATAGCACCATTTTGCAACTAGGCATTCCTTAACTTCATTAGACCCCTCCCCCATGGCGGTGATCACTATGTAAGTAGCATATCAATGAATAATGGGCCGGTCTAGGTGGAAAATGCCCGGGCCAGTTTTAAGACCCAGTATGCCCCTGAAACTACCAAATTGCAGGTTCCATAAAACCCCTCAAGGGCGAACACGTGTAGGTAACAATCGTGGTTAGATAATGAATTCAAGCCGGGGCAGGATATGAAAAGTCCAAATTGTTTTTGTTTTACCCTTTTTAGACTAAGTCAACTTTTCCAATTTTTGGCTAAAATGGATTTTTTTTTAAAAGAAAAACAGTAAAATATGACCTGTTACAGATGAGAAACTATTGGCTTGTTCCTGCATGACAAACCCCACCATTTAGTATTATTCACAATCGCCCAGATGAAAGAGTCATTAATGTTTCTAATGCTTGCCACATTTATCAACCCCACTGTAGCCACTAGTTGCAAGTTGTACAGGAAACATGTCTTTGAAAAGTCTCATGAACATGTGAAAACATTTAGGAACATGCACATTTACCTATGTTTAGGTCGTCGCTGTGATTTTTTAATTTATATCCAGGTATTTTGATCGTCAACAAGAAAAGATGCAGGTTATGAACAGCTGCCTGCAGGTTGTTACTTTGGTCTATAGTAAAACTGCAACGTTATCTTAAGAGTTTCTGCAGTGTCGATGTACTAGTTTGAAAATGTAATTGAACCCACTTTTTTTAACGACATAATCCAGTTTCTGTGAGAATCATCATTCTCTTCAAATCTCTCTTTTCGGCCATCTTTTCTGCGTTCAGCGGCCGGGAGGATGAAGTGATTCGTCACGTCGAACGCTATCTCCACACGATGTCATCCATCCTCTCTGACAAGATGTTCCTGGCTGCGATGGCTGAGCAATATTCCATACAAGAGGACTTGGAGCTGGTCTTACAGAGCTCAACGCAGGTGTATCCTTCGCTAGGCGTATTTAACAATGGCGCCCTCCTGCTCCCAAAATTGGGCTGCACGAGTGATCAGTTGTTCTAAGAGGGTTCTTTCCAAAAAGGATGTGTTGTATAAACCAAATTAAAAAAAATGTCAAAAAAATTGGTTGTTGGATAATTCCTGAAGACTGAAGGTGATTTCATTTGAAGTTAATTAATAATCATATAGCAGCAGAACTTTTTGAGTTTTGTTCCTGATATCTAAGAACTATCCTCTTCATAAATGGTAGATGAAGATAAACGAGAGGGTTTATTTGATTTTTATGTTGGCATATTTGGTCATATTCACAAAGATGTTTGATGCTATAACGCTATTCTTGTGCTCGCAATGGTTGTTTCCCCAGTACGTATTTCGTCTTAACAAATGCAATCAGAGATGAAGCCAGGACGCAATTCATCCTTGACGGCGTCAACTCAGCTATCGAGATGTACAGCCAGAAAATCCCAGCGATGACACCAACTGTGAGACAAAGCGAAGAAAGTGCTGCCACCAACTTTACAGATGATTATCAGACAGATACATATGTGGAGGATCATGTATGTAACAAGATACAAACATCTGTTCATAATCTGTTAATTATGTAAATGAGAAATCGGTTACATGTGTTGTTTAAAACCGTTTAGAATATGACCTCTCAGCATTATTAAGTTTGACAATTGGCCAAAGTGTGCCCACACCAGGACTCAGATTAACAGATATCAGTGACAGCAAATTATCAAAAACGAAAATCTGTCGCTATTCAGAACAGACAAACAGCTTGTAATAGGCATGACCTACCACACTTTTATATACCAGAGGCAGCCAGCCTAGTCTACTTTGCATTTAAGAGTTGAGGCTGTTGCTACGGCTGTGATAAACTGGTAAGGTTTAATATAATTGCTACATTACTAAAGCAATTAGAGTGAATGTGGAATAGATATGTGGAAAGCAGCCAGCCCATGGTTATGGTATATTTTAGTTATACAGTCTTGCACCAAGGCCTTCTCCAATGACTTTCAAAGGGTAACCGCTGGTTACTGGTCACCCACTCACGCACCCCACGTGTGCACAATTCATATTGAAATAACCATAGTCAATACGATATATGCTTTAATTTTGTCTTGAATCAGTTGCATTTTTGTTTTACTTCCGTGCAGGCTTCAGCGATGGGTGCTTCAGCTCCCAGAAAAACCGGAGTTGAACTGGAGTCTCTGATTACCGAAGTGAAAGATCTACTTCCTGGTCTTGGGGATGGCTTTCTTGAGGTACCTGACAAAAGTTTCTATGGCAACATCCTTTCCATGTTATCCTTTGTCTTTTTTTTTTTGGTGGAATGTAATTTCTTGAAGGAGGTTAAGAATAAACCGAGGTGAAAAGGGCTGTATAGGTTGCTAGCATTAAAGGCTGGATAGCTCCGGTTCCTGACAGGGCCCTGAGATCAGGGCCCTCTCACCATTCGTCAGATACTATCTTGACAATAAAAACTGTGCTATAGTCACATTGATAATGGCAGTAGCATTCGAAGAGATGAAACCTAGCATATTGGAGGTCGGGGGTTCGACACCCCGTCCACCCAGCCATAAGCTAAAGTGGGGTGATTTCTTTCAGGAAAAAAATCCATTGGTTTTCCTGCCTTAAATGGTCTTCAAAATGGGTAAGAAAAATCCAGATTGAGCTAAATTGGTAAACTGTAAAATGGCCACTTGATACATGAAGTGTTAAAGTATTATGAGGGATAAGGGTCCTCTCACTTGCACTTGCATTGTGTATGTATGCATATGTGTATATTTATGTACTGTGGGTGGTGGGAGTGGGTGGGTTATACGTATTGGGTTGGTGTGTGGGTGGATATAAGTGTTACTGTTTTCTTGTATTGTTCTCTCTATTTACTTATGGGAGCACTCTACTAGACAAGCCCTCTGGGTTTTTTTGGAGTGCTTCCTTTCACAAATTTCCCTGTTGTTGATATGTTTTGTATCTTAGTTAACTTCTGTATTTATATTGTGAAGATACAATTAAATGAATGAATGAATATGTGACTGCTTAGCATTGTAAATAACTGGCTTCCAGACCGACATTATTATTATTATTATAATTGCAGCTTTAATGTTCAGAATATTTCGGGTGTATTTTTGTGTTGCTGTCATCATTTGCAGCCAAAATAATCAGAGTGGGTTGTTAGCATTATCATCTCATTTTCATACATACATGTGAGAATTCAATGTAATTTCGGCTTGCCAATGTTTTTTTTTATCTTTTCTCTCTTTTTGGCCTAGATATGTTTAGAGGAATATAATTATGACACTGCCAAGCTCATCAATGATATCTTGGAGGGAAACCTCCCCCCAGGTCTCCAAGAGTTGGACCGGAATATCCCGAGGTGAGTAGAAATGAGCCTCCCCGGGTTAAAAGGAAAATCGAAAAGGCATAAACCTCTCACTATCCATCAAGATCATTCCTAGGTTTACAGAGATTTTCTGAAAATTGACCAGTTGCACAGATCCTCTACTGGAAGGATGCTTGCGTGACTGAGCCTTATAATCTGACACTATTCTACTGTGCGGGAAGATGCTTACTTAATTGATGCATTGACGAGATCCGTTATCTCGTCAAAACGTCAATTTTCTGAAATTTGTCATTTTGTCGAGATGGTAGTAAGTGTGCAACTCGTCAATTTGCAGAAAATTGAAGCATTGACGAGATCCGTTCTCTCGTCAAAACGTCAATTTCCTGAATTTTGTCACGTTACCATCTCGTCAACTCGTCAATTTGCAGATAACTGTCGTTTTGTCAAGTCAGTATTACTCGTCAATGCAATGTCCCTTCTACGCTTCCGTACATTCCCTTCCCAACTTGTAAGACAAATGGTCTGGCAGTCTGCTCAGTTGTGCAACTTACCTACCTTACCTAAGTGCAACTTACCTACCTTACATAAGTTGTACCTTTACCTAAGTCAAACAGCAACTCTTCAGACTTAGTATTCCCTCACTAGATTTTACGAGGCTCTACCCTAGGTTGTGGACAAATCGTACTGATGTTTCATCACTCGCTACATTTGTGAAAATCTACCCAAGTTTTGAGGACAAAGTCACCGGCACCTCCCTCATTAAGTTGTGTAGATCTACTTATGTTTGAGGACAAATGAACTAATAGGGAGTGTTAGCTCAGTGGTTAACGCCGGTGCCTTCCAATCATAAGGTCCCCAGTTCAAGTCACTCCAAGATTAATGTATGTCGTCCAGTTACAGAGTTGTTGACAATTGACAATTCATAATCATGGACGTTAAGATATGAATGTAAGAGACTGACTTCGGTGAGCTTGCGGCTTTGATAAGCCAATGATGGCTTGTTCGCGAGTTCCTGCTTGCAGGAGGATCTAAAATACATACATGAACGGGCATCTCCCTACCTTAGGTTTGGAAAGACTACCCAGGTTGATGACAAGTGGGACAGACGACCAACTGTTAGTCAAATGAAACTATCTCTGGGGTAAACCCGAGTATTATAATAATGAAATCTGTATGGTAATGAGAGCTAGTCAGTTGGTACGATTTTCCAGTGCTAATACCACTCTATACTGTCCTATCATATCATGTTTCAAAGCACTCGTACTGACAGTAAGAACAGTTCTCAACCGTTCATCTGATAGAAACATGATGTTCATACTGTCAGTACAGTATGCTTCTGAAGCAGGAAATAGATAAAAGTATAGATTATAAAAAAAATATATATATATATTTATATATATAAAAAATTTGGTACCAACTGGATAGTAAGAGTCTTCTATTGATATCTAACCTCCATTTTCCTGATTTCTCTTCTGTGTGTTTAGAGATGCCCAACCGGAACCGGTCCATCGAGCAGTAGCTGATGAATCTGATCTTCTGACTTCCAGGGGTAACGTCTACGATGGCGACGAATTTGATATTTTTGCAGGACAGAGTGTCGATACCTCAAAAATCCATAAAGGGAAGAAGTGAGTGTTGAATCTGCCATTCCCCGTGATATCGTTGTTATAAACTATGAAATAAACTTGGAAGTTTACTTGGCAGTTTTCTTTGCGAAATTGTTAAATGAAAGTCTTCTCTGTTATAGAAGTCTGTTATAGAACTGTCCCTTGTCTACTAATCCCCTTACATGTATCTCTTTGTGTTCACCATGCTCATTAACTTGTCTGTATTCTGTGCGTTTTGTCCCTTCTGTTACTGTTACTTGTCATTTAGCCTTTGAAGAAGATCCTGCTAGGATCGAAACGTCAGGCCAACTTACTTGTACACATTCTCTTACACAGGCTCTCTAGTGGATAAGCAGTTTGCTATCAGTTTAGTTTATTTTGATAGAACTGTGCTGTGTAAAAAATTGATGCGACTGTTTTTTCCTTTTGTAAATTTCTTAAAATGAAATTTGGTATTTTATAACAACAAAAGGTAAGCAGAGTTAATACCACCTTTGTAATTAAAAGCAGTCTCTGCTTCTGTGCCACCTGGCAGACAATTTCACTCTCGTTTGGGAGATGGCGAGATATTATAAATTGGTTGGTGAAAATACCGACTCGGTAACTTTCAAGTAACATCCATGCTGCTTCACAAATTGTGTTGTGAGGAGGGTTAATTTGAGTTTGTCATATACAATTCCTGCATTACTTTATTAATTATTTTATATGAATATTCTTAATTAAAACGCAAAGGTGATGAGAATGAAAACACAAAGGTGATGAGATCGTAACACAAAGGTTGTTGTCATCACTTTGAACTTGATCAATGATATATATATATATATATATATATCATTATTTTTGATCCGCACTTAGACATAATAACTGGGATTTGTTTGGAGGTGTTCCTCGAAGCACAATAGTGCAAAATTCCAATTGGTTGATGGATGCATGCAAGAATTAAGGATTGATCGATCAATTGATTGACGGATGAATGGAAGATTAATGGATGGATTGAATGATTGATTAATTGACTGATGGATGGCTGGATCACTGTAGATATATATACATATATTTATATATATATATATATATGTATAAATATATATATATATATATATACATATACACATATATATTTTCATATATATATATATAGTAAAAGTTGAAAGTTTTCATATATTTTTCATCTTGTACTTATTATTCTAGGGAAGACGCAGACCTGAGGACAATCCTGGCGGATAAATCCAGTCTCCGAGACTTGCGGTCTACCTACGAGGATTACTACTACGAATACGACGACGAATACGAAGATGAATACGACGACACCTACGATACGGTCAACGTAGGTGCACAGGACAAAGACAGTGCAGAGGAACTCACAGATGGAAGGTTAGGCTTTGATTAGGCTAGGACAGGTTAGGCTAGGTGAGACGTTGTTTAGGCTATCAGTGAATCAGTGACAAAAATATGTCATCTCTGCGAGCAGTGTGGCATGAACTGAACCTATGGCTGAGATCCTAACAATCATTCTTTTGAGTACAGACATTTCCATCCAGCTTTGACTAGGAGTTAACCACCAATTGTTTTTTTTTTTTATATTATCTTTCATCTCAATGTTTAGTATAAACATTGAGATTGACATCATGCCAGAAACCTTAAAACTCATGAGATCTAGGGGACAAATGATGCAACCGCGGTCCAAAAATCATTTAAAGAACTTACATAATTCGTGCCTAAAACCTTAAAACTCATAGATTTCTAGGGGACAAATGATGCTACCGAGGTCCACAATCATTTAAAGAACTTACATGAATCATGCCTGAAACCTTAAACTCATAATTTCTAGGGGACAAATGATACAACCGCAGTCCAAAAATCATTTAATTTACTAACATATTCAGCTATAGTGTATTAAAGCATTGCCATGACTACAATCCAGTAGTAGTAAGGCATTGTTCATTTGATTAATCTGTAGGAGTTGATTGGTGGGAGAATAGATAGTTGGATCGATGAAGGGATGGATAAATGATTGATGGATGAATCAAGAACTAATGATTGATTGATTGATCAATGGATTGGTGGATGAATGGAACATGAATGGATGGATTGAGTGAATGATCAATTGGTTGGCTGATGACAATTCTGGCTGGATCCATCTTCTTTTTGAAGTCTTTTAAGTTATTATAACTCCTTGATCATATTTTTGTTTCATGTTCGTCATTCTCTTTGATAATAAAGTCAGGTTCAACAAAGCAATGTTTGTGAAAAGCCCACAGAATTATGCAGTATTCTTCATAATTCACTTTAATTCACTAAATTCTTCATAATGCACTATCTGCCAAAATGAACCCCACTGTCACCCCTGCTGCCCCTGTATAGTTAATTTGTATACCTAATGCAACATAAGTTTTTGATGCTTGATTTTCAGACCATTCACAATACCAAGGGTGTTACAACAACAAGGGAGGAGAGAAAGAGAATCAGAGGTATGTAGAAGAATATTCTCTTTCTTGAGGCCCCCGATTATTTGTGTAAGATGTTTACTAAGCGTGTTTTGTCATACCATATAAGAAGTATATCTGCTACTACTTTAAACGTTCCCGCCACCCGCACAAAACAGTTTGGCAACCGTGTATTTTCTGAAACTGGGGGCCAGGCTGTGGAACGACTTTCCATCTTTGGTTGCTAATCAATCCACATTTCTCTCTTTCAAAAAAAAGCTCTGAAGATAGCAAGTAAATCCTCTTTTTTCTGTCTTGTTGCTGTTTTTGTTCATTTGTATGTTTTATTTTTTCCTTGTAAAGCGCCATAGAATATCATTTCAGTTATGGCGCTATATCAGGGATGAGCCTGGGGTAAAAGAAAATCACGGAACTTTGCAAAATGCGGTATAGGCTCCAGTTTGCGTATACTACAATGTGTTAGGATAAAAGTTTTTGTCCCGAGGTAGAAAAGAAATCACGGATATTCCGCGAATTCGCAGAAAAAGCTCATGCCTGGTTATGGCGCTATATGAATGCCTTATATATATTTATTCGATGTTAGCAGACTTTCTGGGTAGGATGGTCCCTACCGATCGATGGTGCAGTCCAAGTCAGAGTTTTAAGGCATTGTCATTTTCTTAATCAAACTTTGGTTGAAATCTTTTTAAGCCTTGCAGCTGCAACAGTAACACAAAAGTAGACTAAATTTGTGACACACACAATTACCTTTATGTTTAAAGAGTTGCAACACTCTCTGCTTAGGTAACAATAAAATGATTGCAAAAGCGTATGATGCATCTGCAGGTTTATCGAGGAGGCATTTAAAATATGTGTGAATTTATGTTGAAAAATGGGTCAGTCAGAAAAAAAAACAGCAAATCTTTGTTTCAAACTGAACAAGCTTTGCACTTTAAGTCATGTATTTAGAGAACACTTGTATTTAATGACTATTCTGACATACCGCCCTCTATTCTGTTTAATTGTATAAATCTATTGAATAATTGAGTTGATCACAAGATGGCTACCTGACTATATCAATCATATTTAATAATCACTATTGTTTAACATTGTGAATTTCTTCTTTTACAATTTATCTTCTGTTGAAGACCCTGTCTGTTGAAGAACTTATTCCCAGACTGTTTTTTCAATAAAATTTTCAAAAGTGTTAAACCTTTTCTTCTTTAATACAGGAGGACGAAGGAGAAGAGGAAGACTCACCTCCTCCCCATCCTCCAAGGGATGAGTTTGTTCCAAGACCGCCATCGCAGGTCACCAGAGGCAGAGGCCGTGGGAGGGGTAGAGGATCCGCTGCGAGAGGAGGAGGCGGAGGGGGGTCTGGAAGGGGTGGAGGACAGGGCGGCAGCAATCCCTCCAATCGGAGAGGAAACGAGAGACAAAAATCATCTCGGGCAAACCACAACAGAAAATCCCAGGCATCAAAGAAGAGAGGCAGAGGAATGTTCTAGGGGTGACAGAGGTAACCAGCAGTTTAAGTAGGTCAAAGGTTAGGCATCGGATGACTGGGACACAATAGTAGTAGATAAAGTGCAAATGGTGTTGTTTTTAGGTCTGTTTTCTGCTTATGCTCTAGGGTTTTAGAGTAGATGGCAAGGTTCTCATTACTCCTAAATTTTCATATTTGCTTTCTAAACCTCAATCTTGAGATCCAGACTGGATCGTATCTGATTTTTCACTGGGAGACTGGATCGTATCGGATCTTTCTCTGGGAGACTGGATCGTATCGGTCTTTCACTGGGAGACTGGATCGTATCGGATCTTTCACTGGGAGTCTTACAGCTGGTATCATTTCATAGTGGTGGGCCTTGTTTGTAGCGTACTGCTGCAGACAAGAAAAGGTTGCACTCGTCTGTGACGAATGGTTTCTCATTTTATTGATTAATTTTCTCACTTTTTTTATCTGAAATACAAAGAATTCTTCAATATGATACAGAGTTAACTTAATAAGGCTACTTATTAATAGAGTGGTGAGAATTATTACTACAATTTTACAGCCAAAGTGTTTGAAAATAGATTAATTGCCCCCCCCCCCCCGGTCAATACCGCAAAGATAGTGGCCGGGTGAAAAATATTAAGGGTTTGAATGGAATCGTTGATCATAACGGAAATGTCCACAATTATAGCAGGTAACAGCCATGTATGAAATAGTTGGTTTACTATTTCAAAATTTTATATCACTGATCATGAAATTTTGATATTGGCAAATGTGTGGAGTTAAGGAGTTGAGATGTGTAATTAATATTTATCAAAATTTGGGAAATTTCGAGTTCACAAACGGCACACGTGGCAATTATCCACAGTTATTCTTTAATCTTTTGCAGATTTGATTATATACCGACTCTTAGAACGTGCTCGTACTATGTAGCAACAAGTTCTACGAAATGTTCTTTTGCACCATATTTTGAGTTGTAATGCAACAGATATTCTTCAACCTTTTGCAGGTTTGATTATATACCGACTCCTGGTACATGCTCGTACTATCATGTAGCAACAATTTCTACGAAATGTTAGGATGCACCATATTTTGAGTTGTAATGCCATTAAGTGGATCCACTAGACCAGTCTAGTTTGTTTGAAAACAAGTTTGTTTGGTTATTTGAAAACATTATCTTTTTTTAAGCAAGTTTGTGACCTTTTAGCACATTTGCCAGTTGGGTCTTCAGTTGTAAGAATCAATCCAGAGTGTTTTTTTCAAAACTCATGGTTTATATGCATCAAATGAACATTCCATTTCTACAGTCCAGTCACAGTTTGTATAGTGAAAGAAAAAGTTAATGACAGGCAGTTTACTTATCCTACCTACTTAAGCAATTAAAAACTGTATGAAAAAGTATCTTTGTGAGTTGTTGATTAAAACAAATCTTAAATAAATAAATGATTTACTATGAAGGAGTTGTTGATCGATGGGCTTAATAACGATTTTAAAATCGGTGGTGTCAATTCTAAAATATGCATAATTATCATTCCTAAAAAAATATCTTAAGTACTTTATATAATACAATGCCTAATTGGTCAGATCAACTCTAAGCTGTTACTTAATCTGGATCACTACTTTCAAATGAGTACTCTGAAAATAGTACTGCAATCTTTAGACGTCCATCCCCGCCCGGTTCAATTGATATTTGTTAATAATAAGCAGCAAATGTTTCCACTCACAAGATGGACTTTGATATTAACACATGCTTAACAGTATTGCGGTAAAAACCACCATGTGAAAATATTGTGTAATACATGATACATAACTGTTGAAGAGCACCTTTGCAGGAAATTTCCAAACAAATTTTAATCTTAATGCAGCGAATTAACAACTGCTGAGCAAGAACGGCTTCAAATATTTACCTTCATATTAAACAATTCAAAACAACATACAAAACAACATGCGAAACTAACATAAAAAAAGTTGCAAGATAAAATGATTTCTATATATAATACAGTGATCGTTGAAAGATTTGATGATCACCTCAGCTCTGCAGACAATGTGTGGTTACATCCTGATCAAACGTTTCCCGTCACTCAGGAGGTTTTGAGATCGGGGGATGGGGGGGGGAAGGGGGGAGAGGTGGAACTACAAAGACCAAACATTTTCTTCATACCGACAAAGTAAGACCAGACATCCCCAATTTATGAGGACAGTCCCCCCCTCCTCCTCCCGGGGGCTTTCATGTTACCATCCCTGGATTATAAGCGTCCAATGGAATATTCCGGTATTCAGTGGAGAGCCAGTAACTAAATTTTCAATTTGGACATTAACCTTAAAGCATAGCACCACCAGACACTGGGCTGATGTCATATCACGACATTTTCAACATCACCATTATTAAATGTTCCGGGACGTGAGGTAACCATGGTATGGTTACATCATGTCCCCAGACTTGAGGTCACCATGATATGATTACCGCATGTCCCCGGATTTGAGGTAATCATGATATGGTTACCCGGACCCATGTCCCCGGACGTGAGGTAACCATGATATGGTTACATCATGTCCCCAGACTTGGTCACCATGATATGATTACCGCATGTCCCCGGATTTGAGGTAATCATGATATGGTTACCCGGACCCATGTCCCCGGACGTGAGGTAACCATGATATGGTTACATCATGTCCCCGGACTTGAGGACACCATGATATGATTACCTCATGTCCCCGGTTTTGAGGTAATCATGATATGGTTACCCGGACGTGAGATATCCATGATATGGTTACCTCATGTCCCCAGACTTGAGGTAACCATGATATGATTACCTCATGTCCCCGGACTTGAGGTAACCATGATATGGTTACCTCCTGTCCCCGGATGTTAGGTTACCATGATATGATTTCCTCATGTCCCCGGACATGAGGTAACCATGACATGGTTATATCATGTCCCCGGACGTGAGGTAACCATGATATTTTTAACTTATGTCCCCAGACTTGAGGTAACCATGATATGATTACCTCATGTCCCCGGACCGTTACATCCTGTCCCCGGATGTGAGGTAACCAAGATATGGTTACCTTAAATGCTTCGAGAAGTACAACCGAAGACGATATCTCTCTTGTTGATTGTATGACCCTTATGAAAAATGATACCCTCCTCGGACCACCTCACTAACTGGTATCTGAGCGATGGGTGACAAATGGGTTTCAAAAGCACACTTGGTATTCAAAAATGTTTCCCTGATACAGTTGAAGACTGACTAGTAATATCCTCCATGGCAACAGGTCTTGAAAGCAATTATACCGTTACCATGGCAATGTTGGTGGTGTCAATTGTACTGACGACCTCTCACAGTAGCCTCTGTATAAACATGATTTCTTATTGCACATGACAGTTTGGTGCTTTATTCACAACTTTCCATCACAGCGTACCAACTGTTAATTTTTCAAATTTGCATAGTGTACAAAAAAAAAATTGCTGTGAAAACGGGCACATCTCACCCAATTTGAACTACAATACACATCCAATGACAAACAAGCTTCCAAACGAGAGTTGAATTCAAATTAAGAACTACAGAAGGCACATCTCCTACAAGAGAGAGTGGCTGGGAGCAGTCTACCAGGTGTCTTTGGGTATGTGATTTTGGAACGTATATCCGACTTATGGAAGAAGCCATTTCTACGTGGTACGTCGTGACACCGATTCCACAAACTAGCAGTTTGCACACGAGGCTCCTGCGCTTGCAGCGCATCATAACAAGGCTCCTGCGCTTGAAGCGCATAATAACAAGTCCGTCGTCCAATCAGTAAACACAGCCAGCTGCTCTGCGAGTAATTCTTATTATCCTTTACGTTCCGTTAGACTACCGTCGTCTTCCTCGGTGACTTGGCTCCAGAGTCGGTTCCCGACTGTTCCCTACGATATTCTTCAAATTCTCTTTTCAGTTCTTCGCACCTCTTCTCCTTCTTCTCCGTCTCGTCCAAATCGTACACGGGGTTCGAGGAAGACGATTGGCTCAGCTCGTCGTCGGACTCATAAAACTTTCTCAACGCGTCCAGTAGGTCCTGCTCGAGTCTGGGATCTTTTTTAGTCAGGTCATTGTCGTCTTCGCCTGAGTCTGGCAGAGTCTGACTACTGGCATTAGGCAAGTTAGAGGACTCCTCCGAGACGAACGGCCCGCTGTCCCGACCCCGAGGGCCCACCGAAGTGTTCCTGCTCCCGTAGCCACTGCTAAGAGAGTGGTGGCTTTCTTGGGGGGAGAGGGTGTCCTTACGGTGTTGGTAGCTGTCACTCTGGCCAAAGTCTGGTAGTGGGCCCACCATGCTGACGTCCTGCGGATCAGCCGATGAAAGAAGACACTCTTGATTGGTGGACATGGAGAGAGGTGAAATGGAAACGGCAGGCAGGGATTGGTTCGAGGGACGAGGGGTGCTCTTGACTGGGGGATGTCCTTGGCGAGATGGGATAGGCTCTCCACCGTTTGGAGATGCTTCAAAAGTATCTGTATTAGAACAATGTAAAACGAAACACTCAACAACAACAACAAAAAAGCAAAAATGTGAAACATGTTAAACAGATGACAGGTATAAATATTACTTCCCCTTGATTCAAGTAAGGGAACCTATGGTTCGACATGATACCACATCTAGATACCACATCAATGATACCACATCTAGAGATTACCATCATTGGAAATCCAAGTTTAGACTTCCAAAGATCTCATATCAATACTGGCTAGAGCTTTAGGAAAATGATCAACTTATTGCATTTGGTTTATTAAGAAGACAATGGGGGGGAGGGGGGCAGGGAAGGGGGGTTGTGTCCATGCTTTTTTCCCCTCTTCCTCATTCTTGTTTAAAGCCCACCACCTGTAATTTGTTTTTTGAATATTCATAAATGTTAATTTATTTAACAATTACTACTCATCATTTTCTTTTTTGTTCTCTTCGAGCCGCTTGTCGTATGTTAGTTTCGGGCTCAAAGCTACCACCATGAGGACTTAACAGCTAGAATATATAACAACAGTGCACTCTGTATTTGACATCATGCAACCGTGGGGGACATACAAATCGGGATAAAGCACAGGTGTGGAAAAGCAGTGACGATGATGGAAACGAAACAGAGAAACGGAGTGACCACTTGGGGTAATTAGAGATCACTGAATATTCAGTGCTATTCCTGAAATTGCAAGCCATGCATCCATCATTTTAATAAGGGGGGGTCAAAGGTCCTGCGGGTGGTTTTTGGTCTTACCGATTTCACTGTTTGTTTGTAGAGAATCTTGTCCAGAGTGGTCACTGTTCAGACCGCTGTCGTTGGAGAGCCTGATACCGGCGGGCGAGGTCATCCTGGCCACCTTGGTATTCACTGGATATGCATAAGTAGGCTGCTCTAACTGTAAATATTCATGAGACAGGGCCGACGGCAACGGTTCGAGATTGTCGTCACAGGGAAGAAGGACCTCATCCGAGGGTGACCTCTCCAGAGCGTATTCGTGCACTCCAAATTTCCGTTTGGGTATTTCGTCCCTCAGCGAGGCGTAGAGCGCCTCTGCCTGGTAGGTCAGTTCGTCGGGCACCTCGTCATAGTGGACGGTGCGAGCCTGGAAGACACCGTCCGTCCCGTAACCGGGCAGATCATCTAGAAACACCTCGTTCTGTAACGGTTCCGCCAGTCCGTTGACGTACGGGTCGCCTTCTTCTCCGTTGCAGGAGTAATTACAGTCGCTGGGAGGATGGGCGTACTGGTTGTATTCCCCCGCCACCTCAGAACCAGGGTCGAACGTGTGCGTGGTGTACTCCCGGTCCAGACGCAACTCCGATGGGTCCACGACCCGGTCCGAGGATGCTGACGGTCGCAGTCGCGAAGGTCCGTCTGTGGGATGGACGCGACCTGGTTGCGATAAAGAATTATGGGAGGAGTCAATTGTTGGCTGGTTGACGATGGAATGAGGAGCACGGACAGTGATGGTATCTTGGTGAAATGAGGGTGACCATGAATGATTATGAAGCGAAGCACTGCAAGCAAGCGTCTCGCGAGACCCCAAGGAGTCCCTCGAAGAAGAAGCAGCCGTATGTTTTTCTACGCTGTCGGCATGCAATGTTAATAGCAACCTACCGTCGCTCCCTGTAAGCGGCTTTAGCACCAACCGTCTATCGGGGTCGTGCGGGTCACCGTATCTCTGATAATCCACTCTCCTTCTCTCCGGCTTGTTAGGCAGTTTCATGCTGTTATTATTATTATGTTTGTAGCCTAAAGGCAGATGATGGCGATTGTGGTTAGTGGCAGGTTTTTTCCCCTGCTGCTCGGCATCGCTTGAGGAATTAATGAGCATGCAGCCATGATAGTAAACATAATCACCTCTGTCCGCTTTCGTTGGCTTGCCGGGATAACTTGTCAATTGGAATTTGACGTGAGGGCGCTGTTGCTGTAACGATACATTTTCAGTCTCCCAACAGCTTCCATCTAGACAGCAAGAAAAAAACGAGATAACTCAAAATATATTAAGCTGTCATAATAATTAAATATGAAACCATGTTATTTATAAATATTGCGTTAAAATTTTTGTTGTCTAACATGAATATGAAGTAACTCTTTTTTGAAGGGATATTCCGTTGGCTGAAGTCGATTGCAAAGAAAGATGCCGATGATTTTTCTGCATCTGTATCATGTCACAATTTCATCTTCCTAGCATTTCTGCATGACAAAAGAAATGAATTTTTGAATCTTTGGTGAAGACATCTCGCAACAGCAGAGTCAGTGATGTCATCAAAGCAAATCCGGTTGAAAATTTGCTCGGCTTCCTTTGTAATTCATTGACTTATCCACAGAAGATGAGCTCACGGAACCTACAAACGTATTTCTGCATGAGACTCTAAACACCGAGTCGATTTTGGCAGCTTTGTCGTCATTCCTATATCGCATCTCAAGGATAGATAAACAAGCAGATAACACGACAGCCAATTCAAACTAAAACAAGAACATGTGCCATTATGACATCACAGGACCACCTACTGTGATGCAATGCAGTCCCTGGAAGAATCGAGTGTTTGCCTGTCGAGGTAGGCCACAGAAATATCCCCCTTTAAAAGGAACCAAAGTGGAAAAACATCTAAAGGTACAAGTCACCCAACCAACCACCACCAACCAACCACCATCAACCAACCACCCAACCAACCAAGTCACCCAACCTGCATTTTGAAAAACCTAACCAAACTTATTCAAAACCAGGTAAAATACTCCATAAACTCCAAAAATATTGTTTAACTAGTGAATCAATTAAATGGACATTCTGGTCAACTCAAAGTTGATTGTTTTGTAAAAACTGTTGGGAAATTTTCCAAATCTGTGGTATTTTCGAAATGCGTGGTATTTTCCAAATCCATGGTATTTTGTATTGCAAAGATACAGATTTTGGTGAATGCATCTGGCAATAGCTGAATGGATGATGTCATCAGGACAATTCAGCTGAAAAAAAAAAATGTCCTTTTTTCTTGATTATTTGCCATTCATTTATCCACAGATTTATCCACAAATATTTATATACAAAGGATATATTTTCATGGGATTCTAAATACAGAGAACTTTGACAGCTAAGAAAAAAGTTAAGCTTCTGAAGAGCATTTGCCCAGATGACATCACATACCCCCTACTGTGATCCAACATCCTGGAGTAAGTTGGAGGTTTAGCCAGTCAAACTGTGTTGCATGCAATCAACCCTATCTAGTGTTAGGGGCAAGATAATTGAGATAGGGGTTTCAACTAGCACTGTGCAATATTTTTTCTCTTCAGTATAAGTTTCATACTGTTTGCCACTAGAAAATCCTTTCAATGTGTTTAATATTCCTTTAAGACCCACTGTACAGTACCAACCTCTGTTTCTCTAAACTAGGCAGATCGACAATTCTTTATTTATACGTTCGTCATAGGAAGAACTGTCATCCTGAAAAGTTAACCATCCCCAAAAAGTTGCATATGAGAGGCATATCTCAGAAATTTTTCGAAATCTTTTTCGTCATATTTTGTGAAATGAAACGATGACGACTAAATTGAATTTTCGTGTAGAGTTAGTCTAGAATGGTATAAAATTTGCTGTTAATGCCCCAGTATATATTATCGACCTTAAAAGTCATCAGCAAAGTACCTTGCAATAGCGTGGACCTATTTGCACATAGCGTGGACCTATTGTGCACATAGCGTGGACCATATGTGCACATAGCAAATAAATGAAGGTCGCTCTTGAAGGGGAATTTCTAACCAATTTTTCAGGAACATATCAACGGGTTACAATGATTTTGACTGTTTCACCTGCCTCACAACACACAGGTTCTGCATGTAAGTTTGACAGACCTACATATCAAACACAAATTTCATCCAAGCTTTACTTCCTAAAACTCTGATTCACTTTGACCCTAATACCCTGCCGTGCTCCGATCACAAGATGACTACCAAACTGCGTATCACCGACGTTTAAGTTTTACAACACAAACAGCATGCTGGTCGAATGGTCAACCTTTTGTTGGTTCCTCTGAACCTTTAACCCTTGACCATGGTCAAATAAATGAGCATAATTAATACCTGAGTTACTGTCCAGATGTTCTGTTGCCTCCATGAGTCGGATGCCATTCAGTTCCTCGGCCTCCATCACATCGGAACCGTTGACCTCTGACCCGTCCGAACAATGTCTGGTGGGGACGTACCCTACATGGCCGCCCACTGTTGTGTTCAAGCCCTCCGATGAGCTGACATGGTATACTCCGGCCCGCCCTGTGATGGACGTCCTTGTCAGTCTCTCGCGTAGGTTCTGCTGCACAGAACGTGCTGGTTCTACCGTGACGCTCGGGTAACCAGGATGCTTAGGCTTCGGGGTAAACTTCTCCTTGATGCCTGAAAAATGCTTCCCAAGGAATCCTTTTTGGGTTGATGCTGGATACCTACAAGACCGGAAGCAGAATAAAACATCCAAACTTAAATATTGGTCAATTTGAACTTTATGAGTCCCTCCATGGGCAACTCTGAGTCACTTTATGGGCAACTCTGAGTCACTTCATGGGCGACTCTGAGTCACTTCATGAGCAACTCTGAGTCACTTCATGGGCAACTCAGAGTCCCTCCATGGGCAACTCTGAGTCACTTCATGGTCAACTCTGAGTCACTTCATGGGCAACTCAGAGGCCCTCCATGGGCAACTCTGAGTCACTTCATGGTCAACTCAGAGTCCCTCCATGGGCAACTCTGAGTCACTTCATGGGCAACTCTGAGTCACTTCATGGGCAACTCAGAGTCCCTCCATGGGCAACTCAGAGTCCCTCCATGGGCAACTCTGAGTAACTTCATGGTCAACTCAGAGTCCCTCCATGGGCAACTCTGAGTCACTTCATGGGCAACTCTGAGTCACTTCATGGGCAACTCTGAGTCACTTCATGGGCAACTCTGAGTCACTTCATGAGCAACTCTGAGTCACTTCATGGGCAACTCAGAGTCCCTCCATGGGCAACTCTGAGTCACTTCATGGTCAACTCTGAGTCACTTCATGGGCAACTCTGAGTCACTTCATGGGCAACTCTGAGTCACTTCATGGGCAACTCTGAGTCACTTCATGAGCAACTCTGAGTCACTTCATGGGCAACTCAGAGTCCCTCCATGGGCAACTCTGAGTCACTTCATGGGCAACTCTGAGTCACTTCATGGTCAACTCTTCATTTTATTCATTAGCAACTCTCGTGAGTTTCTTCACGATTACAAGCAGTGTGCATCCTCATAGTCAAGGTTACCACACATCACAATTAATAAGGGGTTGTCCTGGTTATGCAAATCAAATATATATTGCCCCACTGGCAAACTGAGTTGTCCCAATTTTCTACAGGTCTTTGTGACATTCAAAAACGTTCACTGTTCTTACTGAGCTTTAATACAGCAAAGTGATTCTGTACGGCATTCCATATATTCATGAGGTCACGCCAGGAAGACGTGTTTGATGTTTCATGACCAAAATTAACATTGCTTGAAGTGTTTATTATCATAATCTCTTGTAAGTTGTGAATTACCATTTCCTATATTTTCAAGGAAGTCTATATCTTGCAGTTGCAAAGACAAAATGGTCTCTGGTCTGGTTATCAAGTTGCTATGCCGTCACACCTGGTTGCCATGGACAACATTGAATTCGGATAAATAGATAGTTATTCAACTTACCTGTGACTATCATCACTGCTTTGATCAGAGTGGTCTACCACACCTAGAAGAGTGAGAGAGATAACAGAATTTAATGGAACTATTATACAGTTTCTGACAACGACTTGAAGTGGGAGATAACAAACTGTGCAAAACGTGAATAAAATTTGGTTATCTTGGTTGACAAACACCCAGAGGTGGAGAAAAAATATAACTTGAATATAATTTAAAGTTTATTAGCGGGTGACAATAACTAGACGTGGTAGAAACAAAATCCACTTCAAATCTTCAAATGATCACTAAACAGGGGTGGAGGAAGGTGGGGGAGGGAATACTTACTGAAGAACACCATCCTCTTATTCCTGTTCCTCCGTTGCTTGCAGGAGACGATGAAACAGGCCAAGAGGAGGATGCAGAGGAGACAAAAGATGACGGCTAGTACCCCCGCCAAGATGCCGGTGATGTCCACCGCATACTGAGGCTGCTTTGTAGGTCTGTACATGGGGAGTCCTGTCAAAGATGTAAAGAGATCGTTAAAAACTAAAATTGTAAATATTTATCAAGGAACAACTCACGAGGTTGCTTCCTTTGGACTAAGAAGAGGATGGTGAAGTAAATGAGATTGTTAAATATTTTATCAAGGCTGAACTCGGAACTGGAAATAAGTTACCAGTAGCACCTGTAGCAGACGATGTCGCTTCCATTCATGGTCTACTCTACAGAGTGGGAGTTCTAAACGGGATGTGCAAACCTTGTACGTAATTATTACTCCTGTCGGTTAAGCCACTTTTGAGAAGCGAGTACATAGAGATCATCCAAGCTTTACTTCCTAAAGCTCTGATCCACTTGAACCCTAATCCCTGCTCTGCTCCAATCACAAGATGATTACATTGTTTGATTCCTCTTAACCTTTAACCTTATTGACCATGACCGAACAAATTTCAAGCAAATTTCCTGGCAAAGGGAAGTTTTGTCAACTTCTTAAACCACACGCCACTCACCCCAAGTGTCGCCGACCACTGCTTGGCTGGGGTGACTAAAACTACCATCACCGAAGGCCACCAATCGGAAGGAGTAGGTGGTGTTCACCGTTAGTTGAGTCATCAGATGTTCTGTAGCGTCCCCAGCTACCCTATCTTCTAGAACCAACCAAGGACCCTCGATCCAATATTCCAAGGCATAGTGAGAAACTAGTTCCGCACCTTCGACTGGCGGTAACCATGACAACAACAGACCGTCACCGCTCATCGACAAGGTCAGGTTCCGTGGAGGCGATGTGGAGGTACTTCCTGCAAATTTGACGGAAAAAGGAATTATAAAAAGCGGAGATTATATGTGGCATTTCTATCAAGGACATTGGTTCATATGATTGGTTTTGGAAAGGCACAAGGATACAAAATCTTCAAACAGGAGAGAAAAAGACATTGGTATGGAAGAAAGTCTGGACATCAACTGACCAATAAGAAACCTTCCCTGCTCTTCCCATCATGGTCATGGTCACACATTCATTGTCTGAGCTCTTGGAAATCTCACGTTTATTTACATTTGAACAAACGTAGGAATGATGACTGATATCTTTTACAAAGACATACTAAGAACCAGAGTCAAAACAGTTCCGTAATGTGTCAATTTTCAGGAAATGATTGGATTTTATCGTAACAGTTCCCAATCGTTATCGCAGCAGTGAAGGAATTTGTTTGCACACAGCACACACAGACTACGAACTGCAGCTGTACTGGGTCATAAAAACCACATGCAAACCATGGAAGATATACAGTAAAATTGAAGTGAAGAATTAAACAAAAACTGACAAAGAATGACATTTTGGAAAACTTTAGCTACGTTGTAGGTCTACATCAGTGTTATAACGGACAGAGCAAAAAAAAAAAGAGAGACATTGCAAACAAACCCGTGCAAAAAGTTGGTTACTTGTGTGAGGAAAGGAGTTGCTATCATTCATCACAACCAAACTCTTGCGGAAATTTTTTTATGCGAATGTTCAACATTACCTCCTATCCATGGCTCATTAAAGGATGAGTTCACTAGTCGGACGTAAGAAGACAAGTAGGCCGATTCGCCCTCAAAATATTAAGTCATTTCACGTAATTTATCAATATTTATTTGATTTTATAACATGGTTCCCACAATATTAAACAAATCACATATATTACAGTCCACATCTTTTTCAAGACCACCAAAACAGATCTTCACAGTTGACTATTGGAAGTAGTCTATGCATTCCTGATGACTTAGAGTTGACTATTGGAAGTAGTCTATGCATTCCTGATGACTTAGAGTTGACTATTGGAAGTAGTCTATGCATTCCTGATGACTTAGAGTTGACTATTGGAAGTAGTCTATGCATTCCTGATGACTTAGAGTTGACTATTGGAAGTAGTCTATGCATTCCTGATGACTTAGAGTTGACTATTGGAAGTAGTCTATGCATTCCTGATGACTTAGAGTTGACTATTGGAAGTAGTCTATGCATTCCTGATGACTTAGAGTTGACTATTGGAAGTAGTCTATGCATTCCTGATGACTTAGAGTTGACTATTGGAAGTAGTCTATGCATTCCTGATGACTTAGAGTTGACTATTGGAAGTAGTCTATGCATTCCTGATGACTTAGAGTTGACTATTGGAAGTAGTCTATGCATTCCTGATGACTTAGAGTTGACTATTGGAAGTAGTCTATGCATTCCTGATGACTTAGAGTTGACTATTGGAAGTAGTCTATGCATTCCTGATGACTTAGAGTTGACTATTGGAAGTAGTCTATGCATTCCTGATGACTTAGAGTTGACTATTGGAAGTAGTCTATGCATTCCTGATGACTTAGAGTTGACTATTGGAAGTAGTCTATGCATTCCTGATGACTTAGAGTTGACTATTGGAAGTAGTCTATGCATTCCTGATGACTTAGGCTGCTGTACCTGCAGTAATTAGCGTTAAAGGGTGTGAATGCTGGTAATCCGACCTAGTTTCGAATTAGGTGTAACAGAAGTGTTAGACACCACCATCGATCCCAGAAAATACACACACAGCTTGCTACCGTTGGTAATTAGACACTAGTGTACAGTCAATACATACAGCTACGATCAATACCCACAACACAGTGTATATAGCAGCCTGGACATCTCAGGTCTAGATAAAAGATTAGGCTACAAGGTATCACGTTTCATTACTGTCTGCATTTTGTAGCGACAAGAAGAAAACGTCATTTGCAAGCAACGTAAAGTTAACTTTTTCAGAGCGCGGCATGCGGTTTGGGGCGAGTCTTCAATGCCTTTAAAACAATTTGTAAACTGTGTGCTAACCTCATTTCATCCATGAGCCATCAACCCACAAACATGAAATGCTGACGGTACCTTTCTCGCCAGTTCGATTTATGCCGTTAAATTCTTAAAACTCCTAAGACATCTTGCTTTCCAAAGTCACAATTGATAAGCAGATCTGCTTCTAAGCGTTCAAATCAGGATTTTTCCTCACTTTTCCAGACAAAATTCAAGACCTAGAAAAGAGGTTTGCCCTTCTCCCTACCTTTTCTAGAAAAGAGGTATTCCCTTCTCCCTACTTTTTCATTTTTTATTTATTTTTACAGACCATGTGGGAACCATGTCTATACTTCTTGCAGTTATTAAAATATATATAATTAAACTTTAAGTTATACCAGGTGTCACATACCTGTACTTTACATAATAAATTAAACTTAAAGTTATACTAGGTGTCACATAGCTGTGTGAAAAGAGTTCTTTAATTTGAACTGTTATGGTTACATCAAGATGAATGGGATGATGATCACGATGATGATGAAATAAAAGTTTAATTGAAATTATAGGCATTTAATTTTTGGGGGGATGGGGGGAACGGGAGGGAAGGGAGGGGTTAATTTGTTGTGGTTATGAAGTGAGTACTTACCAGGAATAATGTCTGACTCAGAAGGGAAGGAGCTGCCAGCTACAATAGAATTAAATATGACAAACATTCACAAAATGACGTTAGATGGAAGTGAGTGAAGCAGGATGGATAGAAGGCAATTAGAGGCAAGAGGGAATGCCTAGCTAGACAGGGATGAGCCTGGGGTATAAAAAAAATTAAATCACGGAACTTTGCAAAAATTGCGGTATAGGCTCCTGTTTGCGTATGCTACAGTGTGTTAGGATAATAGTTTTTGTCCCCGAGGTAGAAAAGAAATCACGGACGTTCCGCGAATTCGCGGAAAAAGCTCATGCCTGGGTAGAAGCTAACCTATCAAATTCACGATGAAATGGACAAAATAATTCCAATAAAGAAAAAAATCCCAAGCCCAAAATTGT
This sequence comes from Apostichopus japonicus, assembly GCF_037975245.1. Taxonomy (NCBI): domain Eukaryota; kingdom Metazoa; phylum Echinodermata; class Holothuroidea; order Aspidochirotida; family Stichopodidae; genus Apostichopus; species Apostichopus japonicus. The sequence goes on from NC_092572.1 coordinate 25,474,427, forward strand.
GAAAACTATACATAACTTTGAAAGCAGTAACTCAAAATAAGTTCAATTCTGTGGTGCGCTTTTGTTACCACTCAGTCTTTTTAGTCATATGGCATTTCCTGTATCTGTCCTTTGTGAGCGAAGCTCGAAACTTATATAAGTAATAATTGGGCAGTTACTTTTACAACGCTTCAAGCGACCACGAAGTGGGAAAAGCCCGCAACCATTTCAGTCGGGTGGCTTCCAATTCAATATTTTCGATTCAAATTTGAAATCTTTTCAATTGAGTAAGTCATTTCAGATAGGGAAAACCATAGATTGCTCTTGGATGAAAACCCCACCTTACTATGACCCGGCTGGGGTATCGAACCCATAACCTGCCGATTTGCTAAGCCTCATTGCTTCAGGTGCCACCGCCTTTATCCACTCGTCCACAACACCAGTATATACCACTGTTATATATATATACCACTTATGTTTCTTGCAGGCCTACAGGGAGGAGAGTAGGGTAATAGCTACACGGAATAGTTTTCTATCTACTTGTCTGGCTACTTCTGCCCACCACTGTGACATTTAATTGTTTCCCTTGTTTCAATCAAAACGTTGACACTCCAGAGGTAAACGAGAGGTACAATTCATTATCAGGTTCCAATGTCACGTTCAAGATCTTTCGGTGACCGTAGCTTTCTGAATGCTGCACCACATTTATGGAACTCCTTCCTGGTTGAAATTAGGTCTTTAGATTCTATTATTCAATTCAAGCGCTGTCTTAAAACTTTTCATTTCTCTCAACTCTACTAGTTTTTGTACATGCACCCATAAGGCGCATTGAACAACTTTTGTTGGAGTCTGCACTATATAAAGCTAGTAATTATTATTATTACTATTATTATTATTAAATTCATTCTAGATCACTCTTTGGAAATGAGTAACTCTACAGTGGTTACCACGAAACCAACAAGAGTTAGAAAAACGGAGAACAACAATGAAGTAAGATGGAGGGTGACAGGATACAAAAAAAATAATAAATAACATGAAATAACATAAAAAAAAATACATATAACAGGCTACAATGGAAAGTCAATGGAAAAAATAAACTATCAGCTACTTTTCAGCGGAACAATACATTTAAGAAAATTCAAAGTGCAGTTGGGAGGTAGGAGCAAAAACTGTCAGCTAAAGACGAATAAAACGAAACAGATGCAACACCCAACGGCAGATGAGATGGCTGCGAATTTAAGAGGAGGGGAATTGGAAGCTAATACAGGATTAAGATCGGTATTAAGTTGCTCTATATAAGGAACGACAATTGTTTGTTCAGCTTTATTCCAAATAATTGCCAATTTTGATTCCCAAATACAGCAATCGTTTTTCAGGTTTCATTTATCTGTTGATTTATTGTTTGGTAGCTTTGACGACACATTCAATCGTCGTGCAGGCCTCCTTAAAATAATCATTGGTCACAGATAATGGCATAATCAGCCTTGCTGTGATTGCTATCTGCTGAAACCTAACAAGGAAAATACAAGGAAAAGAGGCACAGTATTTTTCTTTCAAGTTATATTTTCTTCTGAGGAGTGAAATGTTTGAGCTAGTATATCTTTGATGAGGAGATTTTTGCTCCGTGAAAGAGTTAAATTTATGTTTCAAGGATGGGGAAAAGGAGGTGTTACCAATATGTAATGAGTGCGACCATTTTGTTATAAAAAAAAGAAGAAAAAAGTCTATTATATATCGACACTTTACCTGTCAAAGCAGTATGTTTAACTGGTAAAAATACTTCACACATATGTTAGTTGAGGAAGAAATTAGTTTTTGATTTCAAAAGTTAACTTGCACAGGTCTATACGTTTTTTTCTTACCTTTCGTCGCCACGGTAATCGATTCGGTCCATCCGCTTGCACCTAGGTCATTCCGTCCCGTTACAGAGAATTCATATTCGGTCGTAGGTCGAAGGTCGTGGATCACTATGGAAGACACGGTATCTGGAATATCTGTATAATGGCTCCACGCACTGTTGGTTTCTGGTCTGTACCTGGAGACAGAAAACCATCTTTCTTTCAACTTTTTGTTGTTTCGTCCGTAAATGTTTGAGAGGACCGGCTTAATTTACATAACATAAACCATTTTGATTAAAACAATGTAAGTTCCCTCCCTGATATAACTGATCATCAACTCAGACTTCCAGACATGACTTGATACGTTGTGCAAGCCGAGCTTTACTCTCGCTGGGAATGGTGCAATTTAGCAGTACTAGTTAACCTGAATAAGGGATTGATCTAACAGAAAGCAGACATTCTACTTCAAAGCATTTTTAGATGCAGAAAACATGTCAAAACTTTCAGTTTCTTGCTTCTAATTACATTATAATTATACTATAGTTATAATCTAACTATTATATAATTAATAATAATTGGTTTCTGGTCTGTACCTGGAGACAGAAAACCATCTTGCTTTTCAACTTTTTGTTGTTTCGTCCGTAAATGTTTGAGAGGAACAGCTTAATTTATATGACATAAACCATTTTGATTCAAACAATGTAAGTTTGAATGTAAGTTCCAACATTCAAACAATGTAAGTTCCAACTATTATAATAATTTATAGTTATAATCCAAATATTTTATATTATATAATTATAAAGTTATAATAATTGTTACATTATTATTATTATGATAATTATAATAATTATTATAATTACAGGCTGCATCTCTATGTTTACAGCTGCCAGAATCTGGCGGTACATGCACATCTCAATAATAATAATAATTATAAATGCAAATTTATATAGCGCCAATATCCAGAGGAAAACCAATACTCAGTGGTGCTAGAAATTGTTAGGGTGCATTGGTTCCTACTCCCCCCCCCCTCCGTTACAAACCAAACTAAAAGTACATTCGTTCTTGTTCAGTTAATTGACACAATGAAACCAATTCACTCTTGCACTTATTTCCCACGATGTTACTGCCAACCCTATTCATATTTAAACAATTGACACGCCATTGTTAGATTTTTCAATTGTTAGAATTCAAGTGATCATACAATAGGTGCCAGCGTCATTTACCTGACAGTGAACCTTTGGTCCATGCCTCCATTGTAACCCGGCGACCACCAAACGTAGGCTGATGTCGAACTTGTCAACACGGAGATGTTGTGAGGCATGTGGGGCGACGTCACTGAATAGGATAAACAAATTGTAGGGTTAAGATTCAAAGCGGTGTAAATGAACCGCAAACAGTGAAATGATACTTCTACTGCACGGCTCATATTTTAATATTTCTTAAATTAATAGATTTATTTTCTTGTTCTTCATAATAAAGTTGCTGGTGTCAGGATTAACTCATTGTAGTCCCTTTAATACCAACCGACTGACAAACTGACTGAAGGAATAAATATACGTGCTTCTTTGTTATTTAGTTTGTACAGGGTCACCCAGAGATGGTACTTTCCCCCTCCCCCCCCATTGGGGTGAAACTTCAAATGTCAATTTTTCTGGAATGTTTGACTTGAAACTTAAGAAGTCTCTTTTCACGTCACTCACGCTCTTCTTCAAAACACCTATCCATCACGTATTCAACTCCCTCGCCACTCCAGAGTCCCAGCCACTCCCTCCTTCATCAATTCAAAGTAGGAACTTGTCATATAAACTAATGACTAAAAAACAACCCTTAGATTAAAAAAAAAAAAAAACCCATCCCTACTTTGAATAAATAGATTGGCTGATGCAGTCACCGTGGCGACTTCATTGGTGATGGAACACTCGTAGACTCCTGTGTCTTCCTTGGTCAGGTTACCGATGGTCAGACCCTCTGAGGTAATGACATGTCTGTCTTCTGGAAGCAATCCTCCCACCTGAATAAAGGATGTCAATGTTAAGAAGGCTGTATGAATTATATTCCACGAAGGCTCCTTGTGAAGGGTTTATCGAGCCGTTAGGCAAGTCATTCCCAAACCTCAAAATGTAGACTTGATCAATTTATTCATCTGTTATAACAGCTGTAGATTTTGCATCTTGATGAGTCCCCCGTCCCCCCCCCCCCTAGCATCATTCCATAATCCATCCACCTGTCTTGAATGAACTGATTACCAGCTGATACAGTCCTACTACCAATAAAGCTGTCCTTTCTTAAATATTGCTCTTGCCTTGGCCTCCTACTCACACACCTCTTTACAAAATATTCCTTTGGGTATATGATGTACCTTCACTTCACCACCCTCCCCCAACCCCCTTCCTTATCTACTTCAGCCGTTGACCATACCTCAATTATGGGACATACATCGCTCAAACTCAGCTTTGAAACAATTAAGTGTGGCTTTTGTTATCTAAGACCACACAAGGATCATTACATCAAAAGAATGCTGGCGCCCTCAAAGACCTTGATCCCAAAGATCGAGCAGTCCAACGCTACCAAGCTGGTCGACGGGTACAACAATCCGTCCCTGCCCTGCCCCCATTAACACCCCTCTCCTTTTCCAAGTATTCCTGAACTGATGTGCCAATTTTGTTGTCCTCTTTCCCCAAACACCCACCCACCCCCACCCAACCACCCCCACCCCCTTTTAATATCTGAAAACTGCCCTTTCCCAATCACCTATATATTCAAGTTTCATCATACGTTCATGAAGTGATACAGGCTACATCATATGGCCACTATCTCTTTTCCATACATGTATTTTTCATTTTTTTTAAACTTACACATTGTCTTACTATACACTCTATCATCCCCTTCTATCCTCTATGTAATATAACCCTAGCAACCCCCTACCCCCCCCTTCCCCTTTTTAATATCAACTAGTAAAAAAAAACTGATTACAATCTAATTGGTTCCTTTCTGTTGAATTTTAAATTCCCATCGGCAGGATCTCATGGACTACCTGTCACGGTTACATTCTAAGTATTTTACACTCTTATCAATCGGCAAATATTGTCTTTTCTTATCTAAATATGTACAGTCGTGGTAAACCAGTATAATAGACACAAATTGGGTTTGCTTTGAACACAAAAGGATATATATGTTCAATAATGGCAACAGCTACTGCTGGAGTAACTCCCCCCCCCCCCTTTGTGACAGACTGTGGGAATCTAAAGAATTGAGTTGACATTTCACAAAGCCAAACATAAACCGATTCCATTAATAAGGTTTTGCCTCCCATCCTGATATAAAGCACCAAGTCTAAATGTGTTTGCATTAGTTCCAGGGGTTCAACATTGGCCTCACTCTGTGTAAGCGATGCCAGCTATTCTATTCATAGAAGTACTGGCCTATATATGTTTGCAGCATTTTTACCAGATTTCCTCTTTGCATTCTTTCTGCACTGAGCCAATGGGAACAATGCCCAGCACAGAAACAGCAACATAAGTATAATTCCCACGGCTGTAATATACTGGGGTAAACACAATAGCTTAATCAAAACTGCAGTATGAAATGATTCTTGAAAGGCAATGAGGGCGGTATTGAAGAACTAAGCATGAATAGTCTCCGGATGCCGCGTGACCTGATTAATTCACTTTGGCTTCGGCTTTGAGTACGTTTCTATATGTTGCCATGTTGGACGAATCTAACCGTAGCTATTGAAGTTACCGACTTTGCGATCCACACTGTAGGTGACCCCTCACATAGTTTTCCCCTTTTGGGAAACCCAACAATAATGAAGTCATGAGAACAGCAAGAATGAAGTAGCATTGTAAGGAGGATACTTATGGGGACAAATTTATCTTTTGGTCATGTCCTCATAAAGTCTTTTCTTTCCCCATTTGGATGGTTCTAAGAGTTGCATCATTTGAATTAGAGGGAATGATCGATAGATGACATCACAACATGTGACTAACCTTCCGCCACTCCACCTCTAACGGAGGATTTCCGTCTGCGATGCACTTGAAAGTGACCGACTGGTTCACCTTACGGTGGTGATTGTTTGCAGGAGTGCAAGCGAAGGAGGGCTTTTCTGAAAGAGAGAGGAAGAGGGAAAGAGAATTGGAGAGTTAATAAACAGGATCACACCAACAAATTATTCCATCGACTTACAGTGTGTAAATCATAAATATCCAAAGAAATGATATTAAACAGTTGAGTCTTGCAGACATGACCGCATCTTAAGTATGAAGGGTACATACATCAACATTTCTGATATTTTCTTGTCTCATTTACAAATGCTAAATCTGCATTTTCTGCAGAAAAAGATTGAGGTAGAGTTCCTCCCTTCTTTGATCTTGATTCCTCTTCCATCAGCTGTACATTTGATCTGTACCCCCACCCCTCCCTCACCCCAGATTTACTGGCTAACAATCAATATGTTTAGCTGCTCCATACATATATAGTAATGTTCAATAAAATAACACTTAAATACCAGACTAATAAACATACACATTCCCACCTATAATTTATGCACATATCATTCTATTGAAATATGATACCAATGACCCTAACAACAACTGTAGCTGAGGGCCAATCAGTTACAGTGATGTGTAATTTATATGAATATCCATTGTTGATACAAATATGAATTAGTGTAAGACTAAACCTATGGACCCTAAGGATATCCGCAACTGAGAGTCCTTACTACATTGCATGGTTATGAATAATCATTGCCTTATCTACATATAAATTCATGTAAGACTAACCTATGACCCTAAGGATAGCTGCATCTGAGAGTCCTTACAACATTGCATGGTTATAAATATTCATTGGCCTTATCTACATATAAATTTACATAAGCCTAACCTATGAACCTGAGGATAGCTGCATCCGAGAGTCCTTACAACATTGCATGGTCATAAATATTCATTAGCCTTATCTACATATAAATTTACATAAGACTAAACCTATGGATCAAAAGGATGGACACATCTGAGAGTCCTTACAACATTGCATGGTTATAAATATTCATCGGCCTTATCTACATATAAATTGACATAAGCCTAACCTATGAACCTGAGGATAGCTGCATCTGAGAGTCCTTACAACATTGCATGGTTATAAATATTCATTGGCCTTATCTACATACAAATTTGTCTAAGACTAAACCTATGGACTCTAAGGATGGTCGAATTTGAGAGTCCTTATAACATTGCATGGTTATAAATATTCATTGGCCTTATCTACATATAAATTTACATAAGCCTAACCTATGACCCTGAGGATGGCTGCATCTGAGGGTCCTTCCGTGCCCACAACGTTGTATGGTATGCATGAATATGCTCCAATGTCGCTGAACTCTACTCTGTGTATGGTCAAGGTTCCACTCTCAGAAACTGAAAATCTGTCAAACACAAAACAAAAGATGAATATTTGTTACAGTAGATATATAATAATATTAAAATTTTTATATATATATAATTTTTAGATATATTATTTTTTAAAGACCAGCATTTCTCTAAGGCACAGAGCTTACTAGAAGCAGGGATAACTAGTCCTTCAGAAATTACACATCAGGTAGCCAACTTGATTACCAGAATTGCTAACCCTATCTTATACCTTAGGACAGGCGCAGCGGAACGGAAAAATTATTGGGGGGGCTAATGTGTGGAGACTATCTAAGCGGAGCGCCACCATCGGTTGGCGCGGAGCGTACAAGAAAATTTTGGGTTTTTTCAAACCCCCAGATGGCCGGAAACGGCACTTCCCGAGTGTTTTATGCTGCGAATACCTGGCCCTAAAATATGGGTCTCAAGCCTGCAATTTCTCAGATTGCACGTAAAGTCTGTAAAAACATTGTAATTTGCATATTCGATGGTGTTTTAAGAAAGTAGCTATTACTCATAGTGTACTCGCAAAGACGTTTTTGAGTGTAGTAAGGGCAGTGGCGGAGCTAGGGGTATTGGTCGGGGGGGCAAGAATGGTCTGTAGGGGCGCTTTCGACACTATCTAAGCGGAGCGCCACCACAGGTTGGCGCGGAGCGTACAGAAAATTTTTGAGTAAAGATACTCCCGAGATTGCAGGAAATGACCCTCTCCGGGGCCTTGCTAATTTGCAGATAAACTGAGAATAAATAGATGTCGTCGCCATTTTGTCGGAAAATTACACCGACAGAATATGACAAATGTCAATAGGTATATGAGAGCGCAATAAAATAGTCAAAAATCGCGAATAAGTAAAAAGTAGTGAAAAGCTGAAAAGGGCGCCAGCAGTCCATTTGAGTCCGTCAGGGGGGGGGGCGCATCCGCCCCTGACTGTATATATGGACGCTCGATCCGCCACTAAGTAAGGGGATGTCGGAGAACTGGCTGAAATGAGGCAAGTCATTGGCCTAAGACGAAGTTGTGTTACGCTTACCGGTACTCACACTCACTGCTTCCACTTTTCACGGGGCGTGAAGACGCGGTTGGGGTGACAATGTGGTCTATAGCCAAGGGACGGGCCGAGGGTCCCCCAGGAATTACTAAAATTATTACACTTATAGAGTATACGTGTGCATTGGACAGATTGACAAGTATGCATTGAAAAATGGGCAGATGTACGTTTCGGAGCCTTGGTAAATATTGGGGGGGCTTATCATGCATTTGCCCCCTCAACTTTTTTATTGGGGAGGCTGAGCCCCCCCAAGCCCCCCCGGTTCCGCCGCCACTGCCTTAGGATGGAGACTTGTGATGACTACGTAACTAATATGATCTCAACCTTAATATTGCACAGACTGGGAGTTATCAGGGCATAAACATTGTGCTGGGTGTTTACCATCATAAGCATGGTTATAAATATTCATTGCCTTATCTACATATAAATTTACATAAGCCAAACCTATGACCCTGAGGATGGCTGCATCTGTAAAAAGAAAAGAGCCACATGAAGAAGACCTGTAGAACCCTAAACTTTTTTTTTCCATGTTTTTTTTCTCCACCCCCCCTCCCCCCCATTGTCATATATTTTTAAGTAAACATAGACAGTGTTGATTAACTTAATCCAAAGCAAAACATCACCTTGACACAGAGAAGCACTCTGGTAAAACCTTTGACTGAATTAAGTGAAATCACAATAACTTTACATACTATATATATAAGTACATCCATCGCAGTGCGTTGGAAATTGTTACATATACCAAACCAAACAACCCAAACCAAACCAGACCAAACCAGACCAGACCAGACCAAACCAAACCAGACCAGACCAGGCCAGACCAAATCAGACCAAACAAAACCAGGCACAGACTTAGGTCTTACCTATCTGATTGATCAACAGCAATTTCTCTTTGATTTTTCCTCCAGATAAATCTTGAAACCGTCGGTTTGGCATCGGACAGGCAAGGGATGCTGACGGGTTCGGACCTGGCAGCATAAACGGGTGAATCCATCGAGATCACAAACGCTGCATCTGTTTGGGGAACAAACAAAAAAAAAAATTGGAAAACCTAAATGTGGATTCTTTAACTCAATGTGGTACTTCTACACACTAAATAAGTGGTCGGCCCAAGCTTTCAGCATTGAGATATCGTGATTACAAGGTTTACACAATTTGACCTCTGGTGACCCCAAATGACCTTTAACAAACTGTGCTGGATAGTCTCTTGTTAATGTTCTGAACTAGGGGGGTGGGGGTTATAGATTATAACGGTAGCTACAAGGGTGGTGGGCTTTGAAATTCAAAGTCCAGGGATTGAATCAGTTTTTGGAGTCGATTTTGGTCAAACAACGTACTATTCGAAAAATGATCCCCTTACAACTAAGTTTCAATTCCAATAATGAAGAGAAAGTATAAATGGAAAAAAATCTATTTTTTTTTTTTTAATGAGAACATTAATGCATCTGGCAGAAGACATTTGTTGCATCATATCAATGCGTTCATTTTCTTGATATTTTCACATTTATTTGGGTAAAGTAAGATTTTTTATGGGTGCAATTTAGAAAGTAGGGCATCTTATATTCAGAACGTTTGTTAAAAAGTTGTGTAAACAAACTTAAGAAGCAGCTGTAAGGATGGCTAATCGTAACGCTTCATTTAAGTCTATTAAGATTAACGATGAATGCTTGAGAAATTCCACCGACATTAACTTTGAATGCTTGGGTAAGTTCGGCGACGTTAACGACGTAAGATAGCCCACTAACGATGATGTTTAAATGCTCGAGTAACTCTATTGCCACTAACGATTACGACTCGAGTGCTTCTACTGAACATTAACGATGGATATTTGAGTAAAGCTACCGATGTTAACGTTGAACGCTCGAATGAACCCAGTAAACGTTAAATCTTACCGATTTCAGTAATTTATTTTGTCTTTTCAAATGATGATATACAGATCATCCAGTCTCCTGTACATTCTCAATGCGATCAGTCTATATAACTAGCTAACAACAATCCAAATTATCCAATAAAAAGTATCCAAATTATGGAAAAGACCAAGAACATAGGTTCCAATTCTGTACAAAAATCGCTGTAGGAAATCCAGACCACAAAACGCACGATGTTGGCACTTTGGATGGTAGAATGAGAATGAAGGGCATAGACCGGGGGGTGGGGGGGGGCCGGTCATAGAGGGCGCACAGTGTTAAAAGGTTACCAGTTCATTCTAGGCATGGTAGAATGTGGTGCCAAGGTTGTGAGGAGACAGGTAAGCGAGGCATGAAGTAAATATATAAAGCTAACAACAATTCATTACATCTAATTTGACTCCCCTGCTGATCATGGCATCACCTTCACGACCTACCAAACCCACTTTACTCTACTGTACATGCTGCAAGACTATAATACTTACATTGCACAGTCAGATAAGCAAAGGCTGTGGGCGGTACCCCAAACCCACTTTACTCTACACACTGCCAGACAATTTATACTTACATTGCACAGTCAGATAAGCAAAGGCGGTGGGCGGTTCCCCGATCCCATTGGACGGACTGCAGGCAAAGTTCCCTTCGTCTTCGACAGTGGCACCGTGAATGGACAGGGCCCCAGAGGGCTGATACGTGTGACGGTCTCTGAACTGTTCCAGTTCCTGGACCACGGCTCCTTCGTAGTACCACCTCTGCGAGACGTTGGACGGCGAGGCCTCAAACTCGCAGTCGAACCTGGCGTTGTGACTACGTAGGACGATGGCGTCTTGCGGTGGCACAAATATCAACGGTGCGCCTGGGAAGACGTACAAACAGGGAAATGAGAGCAAGTGAGAAACAAAAGCATGAGTGGATTGGAGATCCAATTTCGGGTAAAACAATACAGAGAATTGGACATTTATTTATCAATAAAAAATGGAAACACAAGATCTCTGCGAAGGGGCCAATAATTTGCAAAAAATAAAGGTACATCGTCAGGCTTTTGTAATTATTGAGGAAGACATTAATTAGAGTAACAAACACAATTAGTGACACGTTTAGCTAATTGAAGCTTTAAAGGTAAACACAATCTACCTTCTATGATCACTCTGGTTTCGTTCTGGACAGCTCCCTCCGAATTCTCTGCTCTGCATAGGTATGTCCCTCCATGCTCTCTTTTCACCTCCTCAAACGTAATGGTATCGCCCCGTACCTTTAAGGACCCTGTGGATCGAAGTTGCTGTCCCTGCTTGTACCACTGTATCTCCGGGGTGGGGATACCCTTCGCAAGGCACTGCAGTGTATTTGTATCACCCTCACGGAAGACTACAGAGGGTGGTGGTGAACTGAGAAACTCTGGAGCACCTGTGGACATGTGTGAGATAAAAAAAAAAACAATTTACAGATTATACAGTTTGAGAGTCCGAGCAAGTGCCTGAACTTTCTCGAACCACCCTCTCACATAAACGACCATCCACCCCACTTACAGGGTCAGTTATGGTAATACAACAGTTGTATACAGAAAGGTATGTACCTACAACATTGATGGGACACTATAGTGTCCTCCATGTACCCAGAGGTACAGTATGACAGGCTAAGGAAGTCCATTACTTATATCATATGACATAGATATTTTTCAATTTTAAAGATAATTCATTAGACAAACAAGGTGATTTTGGTGATTTGGTGATTTTGCGTACAGATTTTGCGTACAGAACTAATCTCTGCGTACAGATTTTGCGTACAGAACTAATCTCTGGTTTTCCCATTTTGGGGTAAATAGGGTCAAAAGCAAACCTTCCCCTCCCCCTCCCACCCCTTCCCTGTCACACTACTTAACCAGCTAAGGAAATGGAGTTGTTCGTCCTAGGTGAAAAGTTTCTAGGGGTTGAAGAAATGCAAATATAAATGATAGTGGAGTGAACTGAAACGCAGATGTTTCTATTTTACTTTCAAAAAAAGTGTAAATTGATATATGTTGACAAACTGTTGAACTAGTTCTTCAATCTTCATGCATCATTTGTCCTAATCATAGACTGCTAGCCTAGATTCTATATAGTTTATATGTACAGTACATACAATATTATACAAAGTTCATAACAGTTTGCACTTAAATGCAGAGAGCCTTGTACTCAGCTATATAGTAGGACAAGTTTGTATTCAATGGGGATTGTACTTTTACTGATACCCATGTTATACAGCATATGAATTATAAAAGACTGCATTCTATATGAGAACTCCCTATATAAAATCAGTTCAAGCAAAACCTCCACAGTGAACTTTCTAACCTGAGGGTTCCATTTTCGGCCTAGCTAGCATACAGACACAAATAATTGGCAACAATTAGGCATCTGCAACAATTAGGCAAACTGTAACAATATAATAACAATGAACAGATAACAAACCAGTGCTTTAAGCATGAGTGTACTCTTGTTATAATTATAAATTTCCAACAATGTACAATTATAAGCTGTTTTCTTCTTTGTTGAAATTCTACTAGTTACTGAGCTGTCAATTTCAAGCAAAGTACAATAACGAGTCACTACAATAATAAACCCTTTTCACACACACACACGCCCACACAGATATATCCAGTTGAGTATCACAGGTTAGGTGATATCAACATGTGCCTTTCCCTACTACTGTACAGTATAACATTCATTATTTGAGAAATGGCATATCCGCTGGCCTACAAGTTCTGTCTACTGCTTCAACCTCGTCTTCCTCTAGCCCCCCTCCCCATTCCCTTCCACCCCCATTTCCTCCCCCCCTCATATCCCTCTCTTCCCCCAGTACCACACTTTCTGTAACTCTACACAGCGCTTTAAATGTGGTGTTGGCAATGCTTGCACCGTTTTTACCCAGAAGCAGCAAAAAAGTAGTTTGATGTACATACAGAGTTGAAAAAACTTGAACCATAAACGTAATAACGACAACAGAGGTTAATACAAACATTTCCTTTCACTTCAAACTTTCTTTTTGAAAGCAAAGAGAATCTTAAATTTTCAACTTTGCTCAGGGAGTTGATTCCCTTCTAAAGCCTTGTCCCGGTCGGGGCTCGACCGACCCGCACAATTTTTAGAACTTTGCAGGTGTGTGTCGCAGGATGACAATGGCATGAATTATTCATGACTTTACAGTGAGAGAGATCAAAGTCAACACCAAGGTGTTTGTGCAAACATAATCAAATGACTTGAAGTCAGTCACAGAATGTTCAGAGGGATCAAAACTTCTCTGCTGAAGTCATCGCCAAGGTGAAATAAGAGGCGAGAATGTCATGTTGTCATCCTCCCTGAGGGCATAACAGGTGACTGACATATCGGAATATTTGACAAATTTCCTCGAAGAAGCCTCTACCAATTTGGCTTCGCTCCACAACTTAACTTTTCGCCGAACCTCTCCAAAGTTAAAGGGGTGGGGTGGGGTGGGTAGGAGGGTGGCATCGGGATATTTTTGTGAGGGACAAGCTTAACTGTCTCCTCACAATCCTTAAAATAAGCACTCTGGGTCTACAGCGTCCTAGAGGGAAAACTGTAGGAACCATGTTTTTACCTCCCAAAGAAAAGAAATTACAGAAATTTTCAGATCTGGTAAATTAAACCCTCCAAAAGTCTTCCGTCATGGAAAATTTTATAACCAGTCCCAAAGAATGATTCACGCAGATTCTAAGGGGAATTAGGTCCACGTTTACTAATTTACTCCCACTGTATGTACAGTATACACTCTAGGCTCTTTTGGGCAGTATGTAAAATGGATAGGGATGCCAATGACCTTGAAGTGACCGCTCAATATGGAACGTACAGTACTGAGTGCTAAGGTAGTGAGGGGACAGGTAAGTCTACTTACAACTGTAGAGATCAGATTTGCTGTACTACTATAGTTAACTACACTAAAAATGTATTACTACAGAAACAGACTCTTGATGTGTGATACCTTAAATGTTAACACTAGTTAGATTCTAGATACAGCATGCTGTACTAGAACATTACATACAAAGATGAGGTGTTTAAAGGCATTGAAGACTCGCCCAAAACCGTGTGCCTCGCTCTGAAAAGTTAACTTTCCGTTGCTTACAGATGAAGGTTTTCTTCTTGTCGCTACAAAATGCAGACAGTATAATGAAACGTGATACCTTGTGATCTTTTATCTAGACCTGAGATGTCCATCGCTGCTATGTACACTGTGTTGTGGGTATTGACCGTAGCTGTATGTATTGACTGTACACTAGTGTCTAATTACCAACAGTAGCAAGCTGTGTGTGTATTTTCTGGGATCGATGGTGGTGTCTAACATTTCTGTTACACCTCATTCGAAACTAGGTCAGATTACCGGGGCATGACACGTTTCTTTGTGCACGAGTCTTCACACCCTTTAAATCAAAAGTGAAGTCAGAGTTCACAAAAATAAGAAATGAATAATTATTCTACTGACATACTAGTTCATTTCGGCATGTACATGTTACATAAAGTACATGAAAGTCTGCTTTTCAACCAGGTTGGTACTGTACATGTTGTACTTAGTTTAAATTGAAGGCTTTTAACTTCTAAACTCAGGTACAAAATTGGCTTTCATTTATTTGTTTTGATAATAAGGAAAATGCGTAGATTTTAAAACACACACTGCAAATGGTGGCTTCAACCAGGGAGCTGAGTCTGTAGCAACTCCCAGCTTCAACAGCCTGTGATAAATAAGATATATATCTATCTACCACATACCTTTGGTAAATTGGACATATGGTGAGCCTTAATTACTGCAAATATGCACAGAATACAAATATTCTCTGCTCACTTGACATCGAAAAACACCAATTTAGTTACTGGCGCCCTTAACTTGTCCGTTTTTACGACAAATATTTTCCTCCGAAAGGGACAAATACTGTACGACAAATTACAATTTATACAGAGTATGATTGAATGGAGATCTAAAGCTCAGCAATATTGTATTCAAGGTCAATGGCGACAGTGTTTAATTATTCTTTGTTTCTGTTGAACCGTCTTAATTAACTTCCACAGCTTTTGCTTGCGGGGGGTGGCAAAGTCTCGCACAGACTATGCTAAGGAAAATTTTTTGAAACTGACTGTATACGTATATATTACTGTAGCAAAATAATTAAAACTAATTAATAGGTTCATCAGGGTTGTACCATGCTTTTAATTTGACGATTTTATTTTTTATTAATTAGATATTTGGGGAAGCTATCATGCCACAAAATCATTATGTTTCATGCATAATTTATTTGTTTTGCCTATCAATTAAGTATGATTTATGGCATGTTTATTCACGCATTAGAATGTGATGAAGTGAAGAATGTACAGCGATGGTTTGTAGGCATAATTTTATTTCTTCACACTTTATCACTCATTAGTCTTCAAATTAAAGCAGCCTTTGGAGTTGGAAAAAAAAATCATTAAAAATTTCAATGCTAAGTCCATAGAAAATTCCTGTAACACCAGGGCAGCTCCAGGTATTAGTTTGTTTTGCTAAGTTACATTCCAAACTTGTGATGATCAAAGCAAATGTCAAACTTTTGAAAAATTTGCTGAAACGACATCGTGTGTTTACTTCTGTTATTATATGAAAAGTATCGGGCTGACGATATGTCGAGTCCTGACTGAATCAAATTGTTGCCCTTTAAGTCTCTTACAAGCTCTACACAATGCTGTGACATTATCCCATTGTGTATATTCTCCTAACTTGGTGAAGAAATAACAGTCAATACACATACCTATATAGATATGTAATAATTCAACCCAAACAAAACCTTTGGATGAGAGATATCTTGTTAACCCACTTGGCTTCATGACAACTTAAAATATCCTCGGGGGTGGCAAGGGAGATATTTTTCGCTGGTGTCTTTGGGTACTATTAAACATAATTGAGTAAGTTCTGGTCCCTGTAGGATTTGAAACATGATGGTACTGTATTAAACGTTATTCCTCTTTGAAGGGTTGACTGGAATTGTGGAATGTTCATACCCACAATACCTTGCATCCAATAACTTGTGCATGGCATGTTCGTACTTAGCAGCTCCCACGGTATACTGATCATTGATTACGCCAGATGATGAAACCGGTTGACTTGGCATCATTGTACCTACCTAGAGACACTCTTTCAAACATCTCTAAATTTTTGTTTCACAGTTGCATCATCAAATAAAGGACTTTGAAAGTTCAGAGCCTGAACATTTACTTAACATTTACTGATCGATATGAAAGAGGAAGAGATTGTTAGAAGGCTGCATCCTGGCGAAACTTGCTTCTATTTTCCTACGTAGCATTTAATCCATGCTGATGATGCATTGCATTCTCGAGTTCACAGGTTTCGAATCCAAAGTGAACTCTGAAGCAAACAGGTGTGTTGTTATATATAGAGGGCACACACCGACAACACCTGATTGCTTCAATCTCACTTACAGTATATGGTTCAATCTGTGACAATTTCAAACAGACAATTGCGCAAACTAAATTGCCTATCTTGAAAAATAGAATCCTTCATACAGTTGCTTTCCTCTCGACAATTATTGTATAATTTAAGCTCTTACTTTCAAGAAGCAACAATTGTTTAGCAATTTGTCTGATGACAAATATGAACTTCAAAAAATTCTTCCGCCCAATCCAATTGCCCCCACCCCCACCCCACTTGCCCCCTGCATGAGGCAAAGGGGGGCCACATATACAGGTACTTACGTAATATGATTAGGTTGACAAAGGTTCCATTGCCAACACCTGCGTAGTCTCCGTTCAGTACCAGGACTTGACATCTGAACGTGCCGGCGTCTGCGTGGGAGACGTTCGTTATCTGCAGGGACGCGGTCCCTTCGTCAGGTAAACTGACCCTGCCGTCGTACGGCTCGAGTATGATCGGGGCCTGCGAGTCAATGCCCGTGTAGAACGGGTAGGAGCTATCGGTCCGCTGCCACTGGAGGAGGAAGAGGGCGACCGGAAGAGGTGGCGCTGGCGTGGGAAGCTCCTGGGGACAGGGCAGTAGAACGGTGTCTCCGCTCCTGGCGTAGACGTCTGTAAACGGTGGTTGATCTGGAATTAAAAAAAAGGGAAGTTTATATAATCTGAAGAGGGGATCGATAGTGGATGATTAATTTTGTCAAACCCGGAGGTTAAAATTTGTTTTGGGGGGGGGGCCAAATATATCCCAAATATGACAAATTCACCTGGGTTGGATATTTTAGAGATGGCAAACTCACCATTCTCCTTACAACTACTGTAAGTACTTCAAACTCGCTCTACCTCGTCCAGCCCACCTTTACCACTGACCTCTCCTGGTGACCATGCTCATCCAGTCTAACCACCCCCCCCCCCCCGCCTCCTTCTTGTTCTACCACCCAAAGTGCCTGGGACGGGCACAGATAAGGAGAGACAATTCTGTCTGAAACGATCCGACCATCCTCTTTATCTTAACATTCAAATCATGTAGTTTAGGTAGATAGGAAAGTGCATACAGTAGATGTTGAAGGGGAGACAGGTAAGAGGAGAGCGAAGTAAATTACAGGGCTTTACTGCTTCGTCAAGTAATCATGCCAATTTCTGGAGTGTTGACAAGCATTGCAGATATTTACACGTTCTACTATGTTCTCATCGTCTACTGGCAGGGAAATAAATGCCTCTGTCCTTTTTCTTATGTATATACTTGCATGCATGTATATACACATACATATATATATATACACATATATATATACACTTGTATACACATACACATATATATATATATATACACATGTATATCAGCTGGCATCATGCAAGCCTAGAAGCAGTAAATAGCCTGGTTTTTCGAGGCCTGCAGGTAGTACAGTAGGAATCATCAACAATTCACAGACTCAATCCCAATAGCAAACTATAGTTACTATTAATTATAATTATTGAACCATAAGAGAAAACAAAAATTTCATGATTATGTATTAAAGCCCATCCGACCATGACAATCTCAGCTATATGATCAGACATCCCTACCAGGCAATCTCTGAGCCTGAGTGATCATATCAGTTTTATGCTTATCGAGTTTGTTTAAATACGGTGAATATCTAGAGCCCAACCAGTGGTAAAACGTATGACTTCAAGCCTCAAAATGTGGGACATTGGTTATAAAACCCAGGATAATTCTAGTTTGTGGCGGCATTGGACAAAGATTAACTCTATGCATGCACAATGGTATATTAGCGAAAGGTCTAAGTACACTACGCCTCATCTGTATTTGCCACATGTGGAGAACTTGGAATGTAAAACGCTGAGTAACTTACAGTAATTGCGAGGAGGAGAGGGAAAGGGGGGTGAAGGTGGATGGGAGAGGATGGGGAGGAAGTGAGCTATCCAGTATCCACTACAAAAACAAATGTGTACTTACTAATTACATTTTTTTATCTATTTTTTTATTATTATTTTTATTTTTATTTTTTTTTATATATTTTTTTTTTTTATTTTTTATATTTTTTATTTATTACTTAAATTACTACATAATTTACTACTTAAAGTTTGTTTGCAACTGACAAATTAAAGTTTGTAATCAAAAGCTTACAGATAATTCATAGATCTATTTTATGCCTAAGTTGCACGTCCGTCAACAAAACTTTGGCAATGTAGGTACACATGTTGTGTCAAAGGTCATGATCAGTGATGGGCCTAAATATGCTAGACAGTCAAAACATGGTCACTCATGCTCCTCCCCCCCCCCACTCCACAAGGCCTTTTACAACCATCTCATACCACTGGCGGATCCAAGGGGGGGCCAAGGGGGGCCATGGCCCCCCCAAAGGTGAGCCAAAAAGTGTTTCCGAACATTCGCTAAATCATATGATTGGAAATTAAAAAAATCGAGAGGAATAGCAGTGGTAGACTAGTCTTAACCTTTTCGTTTTCTGGTTTAAAATTAAATGCAGAGCTCCCAACTGACCCGCAATTCGCGGGAATTAGACCCGCATTCTAACACCCAAACCCGCTGACCCGCACAAGCGTCCGAAAAAACCGCATTGTAATTGTCAAGTATACATAAAGAAATTGGCATCAAAGTTTGACTTAGCAACCATCATTTCTTTAGCATTTAGCATAATAGAGTATAAAACCTCCTTTACAGCATCATTTGAACCTCAAATTAGCCTATAATTCTTTTCATTGTGGCGAGCAGCGAACATTTTCATGCCACGGGAAAGAATGAATTATCACCTACTATTCAATTTATTGATGTTACACAAAAAAAAGGCATATTTCTCAAAAACTTTTGGGTGACAAAAGCCTTTCTAAGTGCCACCATTTTACATGTAGGCATCACCAGGATTCCAAAAAAAATTCAAAAGGGGAGGGGGACACCCCCTCCCCTTATACCCCTCCCCCAGCAATGGCGGCGGAACCGGGGGGGCTTGGGGGGCTCAGCCCCCCCCCAATAAAAAAGTTGAGGGGGCAAATGCATGATAAGCCCCCCAAATATTTACCGAGGCTCCGAAACGTGCATCTGCCCATTTTTCAATGCATACTTGTCGATCTGTCCGATGCACACGTATACTATATAGGTGTAAATAATTTTAGTAATTGCTGGGGGACCCTCGGCCCGTCCCCTGGCTATAGACCACATTGTCACCTCAACCGCGTCTTCACGCCCCGTGAAAAGTGGAAGCAGTGAGTGTGAGTACCGGTAAGCGTAACACAACTTCGTCTTAGGCCAATGACTTGCCTCATTTCAGCCAGTTCTCCAACATCCCCTTACTTAGCGGCGGAGCGTATATATACACAGTCAGGGGGCGGATGCCCCCCCCCCGGACGGACTCAAATGGACTGCTGGCGCCCTTTTCAGCTTTTCACTACTTTTCACTTATTCGCGATTATTGACTATTTTATTGCGCTCTCATATATACCTATTGACATTTGTCATATTCTGTTGGTGTAATTTTCCGACAAAATGGCGACGACACCTATTTATTCTCCGTTTATCTGCAAATTAGCAAGGCCCGGAAAGGGTCATTTCCTGCAATCTAGGGAGTATCTTTATCCAAAATTTTTCTGTACGCTCCGCGCCAACCTGTGGTGGCGCTCCGCTTAGATAGTGTTGAAAGCGCACCTACAGACCATTCTTGCCCCCCCCTGACCAATACCCCAAGCTCCGCCACTGCCCTTACTACACTCAAAAACGTCTTTGCGAGTACACTACGAGTAATAGCTACTCTCTTAAAGCACCATCGAATATACAAAATTACAATGTTTTTACAGACTTTTACGTGCAATCTGAGAAATTGCAGACTTGAGACCCATATTTTAGGGCTAGGTATTCGCAGCATCAAACACTCGGGAAGTGCCGTTTCCGGCCATCTGGAGGTTTGAAAAAACCCAAAATTTTCTTGTACGCTCCGCGCCAACCAATGGTGGCGCTCCGCTTAGATAGTCTCCATACATTAGCCCCCCCCCCCAATAATTTTTCCGTTCCGCCGCACCTGTCCCCCAGGACGGCGATTCGTGGCATGGACCAGCATTTGCCTTCTCAAGAGTTGGGAGCTATGTAAATGTATGAGCATGAGGATTTACAGTTTAACACAATTTTGCAGTTACAGGCTGGTTGTAAGAAATTTATAACCTATGAGAAATAAAATTTCTTGAGAAAGATGATCCCAACTTTGTTTTATAAATATTTTAGAAAATTACACCTGGGAAACATTTTTTTAGAAGTAAATTAACATCACCATTGTACACTTTTGTCGCACCAAATTGCATCTGAGGGCATTCAGCAATAGAAAATTTTACAAAGGGGAGGGGGCCCCCTCCCCTTACACCCCTCCCCCATATCACTCTAATGCCACTTTGGCCCCTCCCAAACAAAGGTCCTGGATCCGCCAGTGTCTCATACTACTCTCTCAAAGTATCTTTCCATCGTTGAAGCATTTAATTTGCCTAATATATACGTAAGCACGACCCTTTCAATTAATGTCTGTCCAGGTCATATTGGAATTTATTGCGGAAGCACAAGGAAATTCTGACTTTTTCTAGCTTCCATTTTTTCTTAGCATGATAAAAAAAATGGTTCATTTATGTAGTACTGATTAATGACTGTTAAAATGAAAAATCTCAATTTTTTAACTCTGGTGGAAAGTATAAACTGCACTAAAGTACAATCAGACAATATACAGTAGCCTATAACATAAAAGTCAACTTTTCAAAAAAAGTTCTGTTACTTAGACAAGAAAATGTTGACAACTTTATTTTACCTAAAGATACTGTACATCGTTCCACTAGTGACTAAAGTTTGTCAATGAGTTTCGGTTTTCGTCAAGCTTAAGATGACACTTTGCAGGTGTACCTAAAAAGTATGACACTTTTTTCTTTGTGATTTAGTTGCTTCCCTTTCCTGAAAAATTCTTTTCATACTTTATCTGGAGTTAATTGAGTCAGAGATATATTCTCCTTTTGAAGTACATATGGTCTACATTTTCCAACCAACAGTACAGCGTCTCAACCCTTTTATGTGCAAGTTCAAAATCACTTGACCCCTTTGACCCCAATTAGGTCAATTCCCAAACCAGGCTGGAATGTCAGGGTACTGGTAATCTTATTTCACTGTTGATTTTTCGGTCTCCTTGGAGTATTGAAAGTTAAATGGAGGGAGGAAAATACAAAGCTGTTTCAAATTGCTTCGGGGAATCTGCTGAAATTTACAGCTGGACTTAAACCAAGGTGGACATCGAGAAGGATGTATTATGCAAACTAATATGCAAGGAGGGAATCGTAGCAACTTCCTTTTTTCGTTTAGTTATTTGTTAACTTTTAGAGCGCCCTCTTCAAAGTGGAGAACTTTCGATTTGAACGGAGCCAAATTGTAACACAAGCTATTGCTCTTAATTTCTATCTATCAATACTGGATTTGGCCAACTCTTAATTGGATTTTCCAATATCAAGAAGTATCAATATTTGAATTGGAATAAACTTAACATTTATTATACTCGGTGCTCTGCGCGGGATGTAGATTTATAAGCGAGGAGCCAAGTTAATGTAGAGTTCTTAACTTCTGGACAACACGACAAACTTTCACTATTCAAATTCAACTCTGCAGTTATAACAACAATTTTAACCTTTACATATGGATTTTAAGTTTGGGTCATGTTCTAACAATTTGTCATCATAATTTAAAGTAATTTTCTGCAAAGGTCCCTTTGATAAAGTTTCTTAACTATTCGGCTTTTGAAAAAAACGTGAACGTTGGACCATCCCCCGATAGGCTACTCCATTGCTCAAGCTCCACCTTTAATCTGTGTTGGTTCTACAACTCTGGACACACACACTATTTATTATTAAATATACAAAATATGTGTTCAACATGTGTGTAGAACAGCTACGAAAATTCAGCAACAATGCTCATTTTGATAGATTTTCAAACTACTTTGTCTCTTAAACACTGTAACCGGACCATCCGACCGTCGCCCCCCAGGCTACTCCATCATCCCCCCCACTCACCACCATCCCAAATTGTCAATCTCAAATCTTTGGGTTCATATTAGGTGCAAATTGCACACACAAAGGACTACAAAATGGAATCATTGATAGTTTTACAATCAAATATTTCAGCAACCACAGACAAATGTTACCACTGTACAATCTCCACTCAAGAATGCTTTTACCAACCGATCTGTGCCACTCTTTTATAACTATATACAATGATCTGAATCATTGGGTATATATGAACTGTATCCTGCTTAGGAGAATGTACATGTTTGTGCATACATAGAGCTACATAATACAGTAACAGCCACTGAATAAACACTCAGAATTGAAGTGTTTACAAACCACTGTTTGCAGTTGACCACACAAAATAGCTGAGTCAAAAGCTAACAATCCATTCACTGTTACCATGCTCAATGGTACAGTAACTGTAAGGAAAGTATTTATTCAGTATAAAATACCAGCTGCATAAAAGCACTGCATGCTGTGATCTGCAAACAAAACATGTTTCACTAAGTCTGTAATTATTATTGTCTAGAAAATGTATTTAACACTGGTCCAAGTATATACTACATATTATATAGATCCATAATTTCAATTACAAACAATATGGACAATTTTCATGATATATTATAAGGACAATTTCAATTATAATTTAAGAGGACAATTTCAATGATATTAAGGACAATTTCAATTATGTATTATAAGCACAATCTCAATTATGTATGATAAGGACAATTTGGCAATTTCAATTATGTATTATAATGACATTTTCAATTAGGTATTATAAGGACAATTTGACAATTTCGAATTTTTCGATTATGTATTACAAGAACAATTTCAATTATGTATTATAAGGACAATTCAATTAAATGTATTATAAGGACATTTTTAAATTATGTACAGTATTATAATGACAACTTCAATTATGTATTATAAGGACAATATGACAATTTAAATGTATTATAATGACAATTTCAATTATGTATTATAAGGACAATTTCAATTACAAATTATTAGGACAATTTCAATAATGTATTATAAGGACTAATTTCAATTATATCATATAAGGACAATTTCAATCAACAATTAACTAGATTAATAAGACACGGCCCTAATGAAACTACATCTGATTATTTCTACCGCAACTTGCCTACAAAAAAGATATAAGGAGTTGAAGCCTATCGTAAAGTTGCAGTCATTACTTATATCATGGAGGTGTTTTTACCTCCATGCTTATATGCATTTTTTTTTAAAATTTTTATATCAAGGCTACAGAATTGACCTTTTCCTAGTCGTTCACATACATGTGTAAAGTTCTATATATTTTATTTCTTTTATTCTTTTATTCTTCTCCCTGTGTTTCCAGCATCAAATATATTTATTTCCCAATGTTTGATGAACTGTAATAAATAAAATCTGTGTGACTAAAGCTCTCTCTCTTTATACACCCCCAAAGATTTCTCCTATTACTTGAGTAGGCAGGCTGTCTAATTGTGTCTAGTCTCAGATATCACAGAACACCATTCCAAATCAAACTGGAGTCCAAGAAACTCTATCATACACATTGAAATTGCATCTGATGACTAAGTGTCTTCTCTGTCTCCAGTTAGGCCACTACCTTATCACTAAACCATGAAAAATCCCATAGTAGCATTCTTTTTCTCCTATTTCCAGAAAATATCATTTCTCCCAGAGCCTTTCATGGATGACTTAAATCACTTGGGAAGGAAACATATAATACTGTAACCCTTTGGAAGGAGGGCAGACTTTTCCTACGGCTGATCGATTTCAATTGTCTCGGTATCAAACACGCTCTCCCGATCAGAGAGAATTAACACAATGAAACTACTGATGGTTGAAAAGTACTTATTGTTGCCATATCAAGGCTTGATACTTTACATCATGAACAGACCTGGTGCTTTTATGAATATGCATAATAGCTTTGAGCAACATTCACCTAATATCATCAAAGTTATAGGCAGTTATGTAATTCAGCGCACAGCTTATAATATATTATTTCAGAGTAAAGTACATTTCCATCAACAAAATAAGGTATTTTCTTTCACATTACCTCCATCACATTTCATTGTGAGAACAGGGAGCTGCTACCCTGCTGAGAAGTTGTGTCCCCGACAACAGTCATATGTATTTAACACCTCCATTAGTTTATATACTGTACTGCAGCCTATAGATGTGATTAGGGAAGTGTCCCCCTAATGTGAGCTTTTAAACTGAAAGGCAGGGGCTGTATTATTATTTACTGACTTCAGAGCTGGGTTACACCAGTAGGCAAGCTCTGGTTGGGATATATCTTTGAGATACATTCATGATATAAAATACACTACTGTCTGAAATTGTCATGCATATTTGACCTCCAGGAAACCATCCTCACTTCATCCTTATTGTATCAATTAGGAGCTTATTGTTTAATGTTTATTATTAATTAGCTCAACCAAAGAATACATCATTTATTCAAACAACAAAATCTTGCCTAGAAGCAGCATTATGAACAGCAACGGAATCGTGCAAACTGTAAATTGCAGACTTACTGTATGCAATTTTTAGCATATATAATACGTATGTGTAGTGTACTGCCTGTGCATACAGGTACGATCCACACTATATCTAGGTAAGATCCATTTAGCTGGCCTCATTGAAGCTCTGTCAGTTAACAAAGGGTGGAATCCTGGCGTACTGTACCATACGGTTCATGCTGTAAAAGTTTATACACCAATTAGACCGGTTTGATCTCTACCAGCACACCTGGCAACAAATATATATATCGCAAGCAGGCAGTTTACGTATACGAAAGCTTCCAGGGACCTGCTTTCGTTGGGAATTAAATGTTCTAAATTAGTACTGTATAATAACAGCGCACTACAGTTTATTCTGAAGGGATAGCAGCATGTAACACAGTGTACTTAATAATACAAATATACAATTGGCTTTATTTTCCTGAGAATATATATTAAATATAAACTGTACCTATAGATACATGTGTCAATTGTCAAACATTTGTAACACAGATATTGCATCCTCCCATACAATTACTCATGACAGTTATAACATAACTTTAACAATAACAGTTAACAATAACAGTTAACAATAACAGGCTTAACAGTAATAGACAGAACTTAACAGCACTGTATTCAGTACGACACTGTATTCAGTTGTCAGTTATACTATGCCTCACCTGTTGGCCTCCCATAACAGGAATTTGAATGAGTAAAAAACTGCTTTTGTTTCCAGGCAATTTGACTTTCGACGATGCATTTTGAGACAGAACATGGTAGGACAGGCAGGTTCGATGCATAGCTACTGTATATAAAATGGTTTAACACTAGGGCCGGACTAGAATCATGAACAGTATCATAAAATAATCTCTGACGTTAATAGCAAAAATTAGAGTCCCATCCATATGGGTCATCAAAGGAAAATTAAGCATTTAAGGCAACTTTGAAGAAGGCCGGGCAAGGAGGATTACATATCAATTTATCAAACCCATTACGGTATATAAATATGCATGTGACAAAGATTAGTTGGTTATCATAAGAGACTCGATCCACTCTCACACCGCCATTTAATCCCGCTTCCAAACAGAGACCATGTTTAAGTGCATGTGCTGCTGCAATACCTGCCCACTTTGTCAATGCCCTCCCCTTTCCCCCCTCCCCCATGAGCTATAGTTTACGAAAATAATCGTTACCCTATAGCTCTGAATACTATGTGCCTCAATTAGATCTGACCCACAAGCTGCGTTTTTGTTCTCTTGTAGCCCCCATACTGTGCCCGTTTTTCTTTCGACAATATTCCATTTTATTATCACCCATTCGTTTGCAAAAATTTGCCTTGATTCCAACTATGAAGGACACCTATAGCACATACCCTTTTTTTTTTTCAATTTTATCAAAATCGTGGCGGCCTGAAATTTTCCTCAAAAGATTTTTTTTTTTACCTTAAATTCTTTTCTTTTCTGTCCTTCCTTTCAAAAATATATGTCACCTACAGTGACTACTAAATCCTATCATGGGTGCTGAACTACTATAATACAAACAAACGACACAGGGTATAACCGGCTATCGGCTCCAATGAACCAAGACCATGCGGTATTACCGACATGTATGCTTTTCATATTTTGTTGTGTTTGCCACCATAGCTGTGAGCATAAAAGAAAATGGAATTTTGCCTTCATTCCTGTTAATCTATAGACTATTGTCTAACCATGTGTGAACCTCACCAGTAAAGTTCACACAAAGCTACTGTACCAACTACCACCAACCCTCACAAGTCTTTAATTAGGTAACCTTGCAACTGGTTAAACAAAATAATATTTATGCAGTGTGTACTAGAATCATGGAACCCAAAAAAGCTGTTCCAAAAAAATGCTGAAATGCTGCAAAATTAAAGAGGATACTTTATCAGACTGCCTGCTATTTAGGTTGAAGAGCTCTGCCTAATTCAGAAACTTCACCAAAAAGTTTTTGAAACCAAATGTGATTCCAGTGGATGTAAATCACACTGGAAATTACCGTAGTTGTAAAGCCTTGAGAATAGTAGATTTGGAAGGGAGGGAGAGGGAGGGGGAGGGTGGGGGAGAGTGCACTACATAGACCCTGAAATACGTATATCAGTTAAGGGGGCACAATCTTATGGATATATATCCTACAGAAAGTGCATTTCCATGAACAAATGAATTACACTCTTCCTATGCATACTGTATCCATTGACATAAAGGGAAGAACATTTCTAATAGATATTTCCTACCGGGAGTACAACTTACAAGTGGATATTTTAGGTGGGGCCACTGAACAATGATGACTCTTGTACTCTCCCTAATTCTCAAACCTGTCATGGGATCAGTGGCATAGCCAGAGGGGGAAGGGGAAGGGGGTGGGAGGGAGGGAGAATGTGGAAAAGTGTCACATTATCTCTATTTCTGCTAGGATATTTTTGTGTGGGAACCATATACTGTAATCGGTCATGAGGGAGTGAGCCTGTGAGGTACAAGATGAGATATCAGGAAGAAGGGAGAGTGTGGTAAGGGAGTGGATAAACTGCATATGGTGTCAACTTTATAGAAGACCCCCACCCTTCCCCACCCTACCCCACCCACAAACCCTTCCCCCTAGGAACTAAATCTCCCTTTTGATTGTGGTATCCTGCACGAATCCATTTTCGTTACTCAATACTGAAAGTATACTTATATAGCTCATTTTACCATCTTTGTCTAAATTGTGACTTTGACAAAGGAGGCAATGAAAGTCATTTGCGAGACAAACTTTCGTTTTACTTGAATCTGCTCACACCTACTGCTTACACCTAGCCATATGTTGTTCCAAGCCGTCAATAATTATTTATAGCAATGTAAAACAAATAAAACAAACGATTAAAGAACCTATTTATGACAAACACAGACTTGTCTGGTTGGTTGGATATATGTGTGGTACCGACAATGCCACCATATGGTGACCCGTTATAATTTTTATGTAGCATTTTGTACAAAATAGACAAATAATTTGAATTATATATGCCACCTGACAGCACGATATCATTCAAATGTACGTGTACATGTGTACGTACTGTAAGAAATTACCTCAATGAGAAACAACGAAAGCACTACTGTTTTATGACCTTGAATAAATTAATTTAATACAGTATGTATATGGAATTGCTGAACATTTCTGGTAGATAGTAAATGCTGTAAGTCTGTAAACCAAAAATTCATCTAACCGGCCTGGAAAATAGGGACCTGAATTTCTGTCGGTAACATCACACATGCTTACAAGGAATGAAGGAATATTTTTGAATTATTATTATTATTTTTATTATTATAATTTTTTTTTTTTTTGAATTTTGCACTTTATATATGAAATTAGCATGAAAGTTTCTTGAGTGACTATATGGTCAGAACCCAATGGAACCTTCCATTTGGAAATTCTCATTTATCATCATTTGCTTAAAAACCAAACTTGACAGCTGTGAGCAAAAGAAAAGCTTTGGCTATCATTTGTCTTCCAATGTTCATCATTTACCAAATCATGTCGTTTCTCCGACAGGCCTATACTTTCAAAATAATACCTCCTCGGTAATTAAGTTCGGTGACCAAAATTACAGACAGCCCATACAAAGCTGTTTCAACGTGCTACAGTCTACAGGTTGTAACGCATTACTATGCATCATCATCATCATCGTTCTGGGTTTTCAACAATATCAAAACCAAAATTAACTTCCACTTATCTTGCTCGGTAGGGTACCAAACTCCCGGGCCTAGCCAGAAGAAAAACTGTGTTAGTATAGCTGGACTGTCTGTTTTGCAGGAACTGTAATAATATCCGCAGAGAAAATTGCAAGAAAAACAATCCCTGCGGCAATCACTCACTTTTGGGAGTCAACTCTCTCCGAAGGGAACCTATTGGAAAGGCATGGATACTGTATAGGTGTGACAAGTTGAAAAGTTACAGAAATCAAAGGATACCCAAACTTTTCCTTTGTTCCCAGGCAGAGAGTTAAGGTTTACTGCTGAGAGCATCAAATACTAGTTCGACACGCTTACAAATTAGCAGCGTCTTCGCAGACAAATATGTGAACCCTTGAAATGATGAAGGCGATTTTCAAAGCAGAATATTGTCAAATTTAAGGTCTCTCGTAGTGAGGTGGTGGAACTTTTATTCCCTTCTCGTTTTTTTTGCAGAGAAGGTCATGCACTGATGGCGTTCAGGTTTGCTTTTAAAAATAGCTTCTTGTGCAGTAGAGCCATTATAACATACACATGCATGGAGCTAGGTCGGCAACCATCAAAGAGTCAAAAGGTAATTACAATAACAAAAACAAAAGAATGAAAACAAAGGTGATGGATTAACTTGCTCGGCTATATTATTATTATTATTATTATATAGCATAGCAAAACTTAGATATTAGATTAAAAAGGCAAAAAAGTCTGGTTGTCCAGATTTCTAATAATGGAACTTGGTGAAATTTAGCTAGTTGAAGTTGAAGAATGCGTGACCCTTATTTGACTGCATGTCTAGCATATTTGGGGCCAATATATTACTGATGAATGAGAAAACAGCATACAATATTAATTGGAGAACTGATGCTGCTGTACATACGCAGCTAGCCAATTTTTGAGATCTCAGCTATTCTTTGTTACAATCCTACGAGCCCAGTGACACAGCTCTACACAGCTGGGACTGAAGTATTACTGGTTATAATTACTGTACTTTAAATTGGAACCTGGGTAAACAGATGATACACAGAATAAATGTATACCTTCCATGCAGATTTTGTTTACTGACCTCAGCTCAGGTAGTTTTGTGGTTTTTCGAGTAAACAATGACCATATCCCCTCAAGTGGCTTGTGGCCAGTGACCAATGCGATGTTCAAATAATGTGGCCCTATATACTTTCCAACAACTGAGATAGGGACAAAGAACAGTAATAAGGAGGTACTAAACCAGCTTGTCTACATCAATGGCACTTTCTTTAAGCTTAACAACAAATCAGGCCTAAGTCTCCATGGGTGTGTTAATCCTGAAGAGAGGTCTTTTGACATCTTCATAGTCATGCCATAGGCATTCCTACAGTACTATATAACTACAAACTTCACAGAGAGGACCTATTGATAAAAACACCTGTGCATTATTTAGACACACAGTTTAAACCATTGAAACATTTCCCATATCTCCTAACTGTTTATAATTTCAGTTGGCCTGACGTTTCGATCCTAGAAGGATCTTCTTCAAAGGCTAAAAGGCTTTTTTTCTTTTTTTTTAGCCTTTGAAGAGGATCCTGCTAGGATCGAAACGTCAGGCCAACTTACTTTTACACATTCTCCTACACTGGCTCTCTAGTGGATCTGCAGTTTGCTAACAAGTTTTATTTTATTTTGTTTATAATTTACTCTTCGAATAGACAGGGATGCATAGAAATTTACTGCCATTTTAATTCTCTCCTAAACATCTCCCCTTAGCTTGGCTCTAACAGCTATCATATCAAAACAATTATCAATCAGAAAATGTCACATTGCGTGGTCGTAATCTGTTAGAAACTAGGCCCCAACATAATTAACCAGGGAGTTGCTAGGGAGGACAAACAATGCTCGTAATGATATATTCACACTTTGAAGTAGCTGCAGCCATTTAGTTCTGTGCACCCTTGTAACATTATCCCTGCGCGGCCATCCTCACATCCTCTGTGTCGTTTCGGGGAAAATTTTTCCCATTTCAAAGCAGCCTAAATTTTGAGTGGGGATGAAACTGCTCATTCCATACAATCATCTCAATCCCCAAGGGCATGATTGGATCGCATAATTAAGAATATGTAGGGGAATACAAAAGTGCATCCATTTGTCAGAATTTCATTGCCAAATCAAGGTGTTTGGAGCCAGCATTGTATCTCATCCCTCTAACAATTCTCCCTGCTCTGACTATAAAAATATGCAAATTTACACCCTAGAACAACCAGTATGGTGTATATTACCCTGGAGAAACATATGCTCTATGCACAGTAACGCTGCAAAACATTCCACATTTTTGATCAACCTCAAGCCCCTTGCACTGCGACCTTGAGAGATTGTATTATAAGTCACAGATGTTCTCCAACCACCTAACTAACTTTCTCTCAAATATAGACAAGCAATAATTGTACAACCACAATTTTAAGCAAGTTTATCAAAAACAATTCCAGTGGAAAATATTACTGTGAGTAAAATTAATATGACTTATGGTACAGTACAACACCTCCCCACCCCCTTCCCACCCTCACCCCCCCCCCCAACAAAGTTTCTAAACTACTCTAAACCCTACAAACCAAAAGTATTAAGTACAAACCTTGCGGGTATTTTATTAGTCCAGTACAGTAGATTTCAAGGCATGGTGTGAATTATGACACATATGACAGGGTCATTTTACAGTCAACTGAAATGCACTAAACAGGCGAAGAAAATATCACTAAATGTACCACATGTGTGAAAGACCTTTTGAGTTTATTGTAATTTAAACAAATTAGTGGTGGGCAATGGATCATACATACTGTAACATAAAGTCTATGAGATCTATGGGATTAAAATAATTTAATTCTTGACTTTACAAGCTTTTGTGACTAATATCTCACTGTGTGCCCGACTGCACTGTACAAGGTCAACCACACACTAGTACATAGTACACCACTGTACTATTTTATGCTATAATTTCCCGATTCAGAAAATGATAAAATCTTTAAATTAATTTTGTGGATTAAGTTTGGCTGTACAATTTCTCCATGTTAAAACCTTAAAAGTGCACGGTTGTTTTGGGTCGATTTTATTGTCCTTTTTGACCTTTTTCTGTATAAATATTAAAGTTGTTGAAAGAGTAAAACCCAGATAAAAGGAAGTCTAACTGGTGGGTGGGATGTGATTGTTAATTACCTGGTATACAAACATAATACCATAAAAAATTCATGCACAAAAAAAACCTGTTTCATGTTCTAAGCATTGCATGTCTGCCAAAGTCTGCTGGTTCGATCCATCCAGTTTTAAAGTCGGAAGAAATAAGCATTTTATTTCAATCCACCAGATTTAGAATGACACGTCAAAAACTTTGGGCAAAATTGCATTAAAAATTTTGTCAGTCAACAAGAAAACAACACAGTGCACATAATTAAATCAATTTGTAATTATACCCTGGTGCAATATATTGTTCAAATTTATGCCAGTATTTATAAATATTGTCTAGCTAACACAGAGGGAAGCTGATCAGGCATAAAACTCATTACTGTACGTACATAACAATTGCCAATAACAGTGATATTTCTACCATCCTATACTACATATAAATGTATATATATACGCCAACTTGGAATATTAATATTTCTATATATTCACTTGATTTTAATTTATCTTAATCATATTTTTCATTTTCATTTGATTAATATACTGTAATCTGATCATAAAGTTCATTTTCTTCTTACTATATCAGAAATCACAGTGAGTTTGGTGGTAGCTATAACACTATATAGTACTGTGTGTACTACTAGCAACTTTACAATACGTGTAAACTTCGGCCATATTTAATGAACTGATTGTTCCACTACACTGCCTTTCAATAATGTTGACGGGAGAGATACCACCACAAAGCCCTTTAACAGTCAAAATATATACAGATCTGCACAATAATGATATTACCCATGTAAGCTTAAGTAACCTGATCATTCACTACTGTACTTCCATATAGACTCAATACTTCAAACTTGATTGAAACTATATAGTCCAACTCTCTGATATGGAGAGCCTACAAGTTGTCCCTTTTGCTTGGACCTTAACAGTAAAAGATTGGATTAAAGACCTCTGAGTACTACAGTTAGAATTATACCCATGTGGGTTCACAGACTGAGGAGGAGACCTACTGTAAATGTACAGTACTATCGGACCATGAAAGTGGTACTATGACTATACACTTATAATATACTTCTATGGTATGACAGGACAGGACAGGAATTGACAAACTGGGAGCTGCACCATAATGTACAGTAGACTCATGTACAGAACTGGCTGAGTGTCAGCCAGGACAGTATGTCAGTAGAAGGCTAACTGGGAGCTGGGACAGTATGTTAGCCGACTGATTGGGAGCTGGGACAGTATATGTTAGCCGACTGATTGGGAGCTGGGACAGTATGTTAGCCGACTAATTGGGAGCTGGGACAGTATATGTTAGCCGACTAATTGGGAGCTGGGACAGTATATGTTAGCCGACTGATTGGGAGCTGGGACAGTATGTTAGCCGACTAATTGGGAGCTGGGACAGTATATGTTAGCCGACTAATTGGGAGCTGGGACAGTATATGTGAGCCGACTGATTGGGAGCTGGGACAGTATATGTTAGCCGACTGATTGGGAGCTGGGACAGTATGTTAGCCGACTAATTGGGAGCTGGGACAGTATATGTTAGCCGACTAATTGGGAGCTGGGACAGTATATGTGAGCCGACTGATTGGGAGCTGGGACAGTATATGTTAGCCGACTGATTGGGAGCTGGGACAGTATATGTTAGCCGACTGATTGGGAGCTGGGACAGTATATGTTAGCCGACTGATTGGGAGCTGGGACAGTATATCTATGTTAGCCGACTGATTGGGAGCTGGGACAGTATATGTGAGCCGACTGATTGGGAGCTGGGACAGTATATGTTAGCCGACTAATTGGGAGCTGGGACAGTATATGTTAGCCGACTGATTGGGAGCTGGGACAGTATATGTTAGCCGACTAATTGGGAGCTGGGACAGTATATGTTAGCCGACTGATTGGGAGCTGGGACAGTATATGTTAGCCGACTGATTGGGAGCTGGGACAGTATATCTATGTTAGCCGACTGATTGGGAGCTGGGACAGTATATGTGAGCCGACTGATTGGGAGCTGGGACAGTATATGTTAGCCGACTAATTGGGAGCTGGGACAGTATATGTGAGCCGACTGATTGGGAGCTGGGACAGTATATGTGAGCCGACTGATTGGGAGCTGGGACAGTATATGTGAGCCGACTGATTGGGAGCTGGGACAGTATATGTTAGCCGACTGATTGGGAGCTGGGACAGTATGTTAGCCGACTAATTGGGAGCTGGGACAGTATATGTGAGCCGACTAATTGGGAGCTGGGACAGTATATGTGAGCCGACTGATTGGGAGCTGGGACAGTATGTTAGCCGACTAATTGGGAGCTGGGACAGTATATGTTAGCCGACTAATTGGGAGCTGGGACAGTATATGTTAGCCGACTGATTGGGAGCTGGGACAGTATATGTTAGCCGACTGATTGGGAGCTGGGACAGTATATCTATGTTAGCCGACTGATTGGGAGCTGGGACAGTATATGTGAGCCGACTGATTGGGAGCTGGGACAGTATATGTTAGCCGACTGATTGGGAGCTGGGACAGTATGTTAGCCGACTAATTGGGAGCTGGGACAGTATATGTTAGCCGACTAATTGGGAGCTGGGACAGTATATGTTAGCCGACTGATTGGGAGCTGGGACAGTATATGTTAGCCGACTGATTGGGAGCTGGGACAGTATATCTATGTTAGCCGACTGATTGGGAGCTGGGACAGTACAGCGACAGACTTGGAGCTGGGACAGTACAGTAAAAGACTAACTGGAAGCTAAGACAGTACAGAACTTAGCTCAGAATGGGAGCTGGACCAATACAGTAAAAGACTATTTACTGGGGTGCAATAAGGTAATAGACTTACTGAGTGCTTGGACGTACAGCAACATAAGAAGCTAGGACAGTACAGTAACTGAATAGCTAGGACGGTACAGTAACCGAATAGCTAGGACGGTACAGTAACGGACTAGCTAGGACAGTATAGTGACACAAGAAGCTAAGACACTTACAGTAACACAAGAAGCTAGGACAGTACCGTAACAGTATGTATCTGAACATACCACCAAGTTATTATTATGAGCTACACTTAACAGTATGCATTGTACAGCATATGTCTACGTATATGACTGACTGCAGTGAGCTGGGACAATATAACAGTTACCTATTAATTGGGAGCTACTGTACTAGTATGTATGCCAGAATAGTATACAACAGATCACATTAGAGGCCAGCTACAGTAGCGGCCAGTGACATATTACCGACCCTGTATTAGTGTAGAAACTCCCCTCATTATGAGGTCATATTCAACAACTTCCTGACAACACACATGATCGGTGAGTTACATACGTACATTGCAACATAACTTGCGTATGGACTAAAATTAACTGCATTATGTCATCTATCAATCCATAACTTCAGTAAATTCCCTTTCACTTTTGTACATAGGGGAACCACCTCGATTTAACAGACTAATGTAATGTATGTTATTGCATGTTCCTACATAAGACACATTATGATGTATGCCAAAAAGTGCTAGTCAATTGGGTAATTCCATTCTTCATGCGTCACGGACTGCATCCCTTGCTATAAAAAGTCCCAAATGTTTGATTCAGCAACATGCCAAGAAAAGAGACACAGGTCAGATATGAATGATTTGGCAATATAAACTAGTTCAAACTATTTTAGTTCAATGCATGTTGCAATAAAATGTATTAAAGCAGCTTTTTTTGAGAAATATTTGAGAAATTATTTGATGAGATGTAAATTCCACATGTATTTGCTTTGACTATAGTTCCACAACAACTTTTTTCATATAGCTTGACAAGTGCAGTTAAGTATGCTTCATTAAATATTTTAGAAACCCTAAGGTGGGAGAAGGGGGGTGGGGTGTGGGAAGGCTGGAGTAGAAGGTTGAAGGTTTAAAAAAGCTACTATTTGAATTTTAAATTTGATGATTAAAACCAAACTTAGGGAAAATAAGCAACCATGTGTGACCAAAATGTTGAGAATCTTACTGGATGAGATTCATCGAAATTTATACTTAAATTTGCTCAATCTTTTAACCTTCATTTGTTGGATGATCAGTGAAATAGCTTCCTCAATCACCATCTCATTCTGCACAGAAAAATGCAGAAATAACTTTTGGATTTGGCACAAAAAAAAAAACAAAAAAAAAATTAACAAAAAACTTGCTTTGTAATATTGATTGATACTTGTAAAATCTGTACAAACGATCAACAAAATAAATGAGTAACAGAAATATGCAGAAAAACTTTTGGATTTGGCAAAAGAAAAAAAACGAATAACAAATTAACAAAACCTTGCTTTGTAATTGATACATGTAAAATCTGTACAAATGATCAACGAAATTTAAAGACATTAACTGCCCAGTTCAAATGACTATTCCTTCTGATCTCTGAGTTCAAAATTGAAGGAAATCGTTGTGAATAGATCGATCAACTGAGATGGACGCACCAGGAGTAACAGTACCTAAATACCTGACGTTGAGGAAGGGAGGTGTCAATATTGTTATCAAGCACTTCCCAGCTGCATCTATCTCTAGCCTCTCATGCGTTAAAGCCGGCCATGATCTGTGTCCCAAAAATTGAAATGTAAATTATGTAGGTCTGGATTCGCTCAATAGGACACAAAAGGAAGATTAATTGTGCCCAAATTGCCTTGCACCTGTGTCCGTCACCCGATACGCACCGACTTTTAGTGGCGGTGTGACAAACCCAAGGCAAGCCTCACATCATGGGGTTTTTATATCAAGTCCATTAGAAATATTTTCCAGCCAAAAAAAAAAAAAAAATTATCTCTAATATCTGGTGTAGGATTACAAAGTAAGTTTGAAAATATTTACTCTAGCTGTTAGTATACTAGGTAGATTTGGCACTAAAAAAGAATAGGGAGAGAGCTGTTAATTTAATATTGTACTTTAATACTCGGGCCGGTACTGAAACACAAGCCAAGATGTGGTTCTATGGAGAAGTGAAAAATTTCACATCCGCTGAAAAGTAGGGCTCCTACATATAAAGAGGTCTTTGCAGGGCAGGTTTTTAAGGATTTTTCCATTTTGTGGTTGTCCCACAGAAAACCAGGTTTGTTATTGTCGATTGGAATGGCAAATTTGGTTGGCCCAGAAAATGTTGCAAAATATCCAAAAGAATGAGCAATATTTATCTACACTGTAGGATCTATAGACTTGTACAGTTGTACCTGAATGTTGTTCTCACAGTATAGATAAAACACACTTACTGTGTAGGCTTCTGTATGCTACATTTTAATATAAAATGCATTTTGCTACCCAGAAAATTGTCATATTGTGAGCAAAATTGATAAATGGGTCAATTTGTCATTGGTATT
This sequence comes from Apostichopus japonicus, assembly GCF_037975245.1. NCBI lineage: Eukaryota > Metazoa > Echinodermata > Holothuroidea > Aspidochirotida > Stichopodidae > Apostichopus > Apostichopus japonicus. The sequence goes on from NC_092572.1 coordinate 25,511,795, forward strand.
TATTCGTTTTGCTTAAACGGCATGATCGAAAATCTTACTAAATACGTGACTAATGAACCAATATACACTACAGTTACATCATTGAATAACAGAATTTTAACTTCCCTCGCTCACATAATTTATGCAATCCATCCGTGCTTCTGACCTTAAAGCGTGACGTGATCTTGAAATTTATTCAACTACCCCCCAATTCCAACTTTTGCTAGATTTTGCATCCCAAATACAGTTACACATGACAGTGGACTGTACAATCGCAAACTCACACTGCTGGTTTCATGTGCTACATTTTGCAGTTTTGCACCTGGCCACAGTCTATCCTGCCACACATACATGAATGTACACAATATACTGCAACTACACCGCACACATTTTATGTATTTCAAGCTCTCGTTTTAAAGGCACAGCCGCTGTATACTGATTACATGTTTGAAACGTTTTCTCAGTGAAACACAAATTGGTGGAGATCACTGCGTGCTGGCTGCCAACGACAACAACAATTCCACCAGCAACCTCATCTTCATCTCGTTGTCATGGCAATTCTTTATGCATCGTATCTGTATGCTTGACCCAATTATTCTTCAGAATTGCTATTGTGGAAAATTATCAAAAATCTATTTACTGTTGAGTTGACATACTTAGAGACTTGTGGGAAAAAATTAAATGGAAGAAAAGTATGGAATGGAATCAAAAGAAGTGGTTTAACATGATTGAGCTAGATCAAGACCGTTGTTCAAACTTCAATGTATGCATTTTGAAAAAAACTCTTATTTTATCATTGATATATATGCTAAACAAGCTTGGCTACAGTATATAGTAGAGATTAGCTGTTAGCAAAGTTTGTGTACAAAATGTACACGTTGTATGCGTAATGCAATGATCCTGTTAATAAATTTAAGTAAGAGTATGGACAAATATACATTACAAATGTACAATTGTCTCTATAAATGTACTGCAGTATGGAATTAGATGTCACAAACCTACCTTTTTTCTGTTATTCCACTTTTATTGTTTTATTAAAAAAAATTAAAAAAATATTTTTTATCCCATTTTTATTCCACTAGTGTACATACTTGTACTGTCTGTAAGTAAGAATTAATTGTTTGTTTTTACATGCTTAGATCAATATTTGTGTAAAAACAGCAATATAGGATTGGAGAGAAACTATCAAATGTTGTACCTTCAACTATGTCCAGTGTTGTAGTGTACATAGAACACACAGATGTTGGAATGATATATTTGTCAGTACTAAAATTACAGTACAGTACTGTCTATACAGTACTGTCTATAGAATTGAGGTATTGTGATTATATATGACAAAAAAAATAAATAAGAATCATGCTTTACATCAAAGCAGATTATTGTATGATTTTCATTGATTTTGGTACATAATTCCATGTACCACCACAAACAAGCAAATTGATATTTTTATCAACAGGACAATATGTGTGTAGACTGCACATATACAAATCTGATTGAATTCATGTACATATTCTATGTTCAATGTATAATTCAGTAGAATTGACTGTAATTTAAAATAAATTTGAAATCAAACTGGAGAAGTATATACTACAAATTTAGTCAAAAAGTTATAAAGAGATGATGAATAAAAAATTGCTATGGAAATTTGCTGAAAATGGAAAATACCTGAAGAAGGCTCTTCAGAGATTGAATTAATGGTCTAAAACATCTGTTTTTCTATCTCATTATGGTAAATAATGTACCAAGCCACCAAGGCAAGGTAACCATATTCAAAGCTCTCTAAAAGGATATGCAACGTCCTTTTTTAAGGAAAAGTCGCCCAGGAAAGAACCTGGGCACGAAATCCAAACTATCAAACGACTTATCCGCTCTCAACCCCAGTCCCCTTGCATCGGGACTGTGACTGTGTGATCATCGTCGGGTGTGCATCACCATTCCCCTCGAAAGGGAACAGATACTACACATGATCTTAGCCAAAAGGCCAAGAAGCAACGTGCATGGTGGCCAGTGCTGCTAGCTGCATACTGTAATATACAGGTTTAAACATTTACTCTGCATTCATGGACAGAGTGGACTTAACCATTCAGTTTACAATCCTATTGTTCAACTAGACTCTTCTTACTTTTGTGCACAGCTCTGTAAAATCCTCAGATTATTACATAATAGGGGAATTTCTGAATTGCAGAAGAAGGATAATATCCTCTAGTGACTCACTTAAATCCTTGTGAGTGATAAATCATTCCTTGTGGATAATTATAACTGTTCCTCTTTCACATTCTGCAAGGAGGATGTGAATGGATTTATTTTTGGTTTGCACCTGAGGCAGTCTTCATAGCTCTATGTAGATCTGTCTAAGTATTCACAAAATTACTGCTTTGGACATGATGAGGATACTTAACAGTATCTGAGACTACTAGATACTAATAGGCATACATGTACTGTACATTAGATCAGATGCATATATGCATACAGTTTGGAACACTTGTACAACAATTGGTAATATTTCGACAGTCCCCTCTCCCCCCCCTCGCCCCCAATGATAACCACTGAGTCTTGGGTCAAGTTTAATCCCTCCCTTCCATTTTTACCAATGGGCAATAATTTACTCATGTACAGTAGGAAACAGCATGACTGCAATGCACAAGGTGCATGCAGGGTCAAACTGCTAGTGCTATGCAAAATTAAAGAGATGCAGGGCAGTTGAATTAAAACAGTTCGAATTTTAAATGTTATCAGTAATTGATGGTAAATAGAGCTACTGTAACTGAATGGCTACTTTATAGACTTGTATATATACATTTTTCATTGGTTTTTTGAAGATACATGCTAACTCTGCACCTGTCCCCCTGCCAGTCGGGAAAATGCTACACGTGCAGTCTTCCCGACTGATGCCGAGGCGACTTCAAGTTGACCAACATCTTGTTCAGTCAATTAATCGTAAACCCATGCACAATGCCCCACTATCCACAATTTTCCACATAAGTGGAAGTCATGTGCAGTAGTGTGCAGTGGGCTGTAGACATCCAGAAACAGATTCCTCTCGTAGTACCATCCACATTTCAACATCTATGATTCCAACGTACTGCAGACCAGCAATTCTAAAGTTATGAAAATATCCACTTATCGTATAATATGATATATATTGAAAGAAACCGATATTTTATTATCATCCTCGAAGCTCAAGTAACCCTAATAAATGTCAAAACCAGTTCAAAGTAACAAATCCCAAAATGATCCAACTGGTGAAAAAATCCACACTCCATATGAGCTTCCCTCTGAAACAACAAGAGTTTTGCTTTAGCTTTTGTCTTGTTGTCCTGTCTCCCCCCCCCCCCCAACTTAAGGGTCAGAAAGTCTGCCTGTGCTCATTTAGCTGTGACTTGATAAGCGAGGGATTGCCAGGCTAATCAGCCGTCAATTCCCAACCGGTAGTTAACTGAATTAGGCCATTACACTGAATATACTTGGTTGGTTTACGACTGCAGTAATTAAGTGAAGATATTATCATACCAGAAATTGAGCGATACAACAGACCCAGAAGATCCATCATCGCCCGATTGAATTGTTAATCAAGAAACGATTTGTCCGATCTGGCTTAAGTGCCGCACTCACTCGAAAAAAGGGCGAGTAATGAAAACCACTAACCTTTAGGGGATATATTTGCATCCTATTATGTCCTTAGAACTTACACAACTTGTAGGCCTGATCTACAGTACAACCAAAGAGCTGGGAATAAATTATGGATTTACGGGTAACTATTTAGAAGTATCTAGGATCCATAGCTCCTGGTATTACCCCAAACTTTCCTAGTATCACTGATCCAACTTGTCAAAAGGATTAACTTTCAAATCAGCATTTTGCAGTGGTTTAAAGGTTGATAAATTGTTTGATACTACAGTGTACGTACATATGTCATAATTTGTAGTTTGACTAGTCCAGCTCCACTGCAAGCAATAAAGGTAATTAATGCACTATTGCAACAGATATAACCTGGCTTATGGATTTGTCGCCGTCCAGATATGGCATTTAAGATGTACTGTTCGAGTCAAAGTTTAAATCTGCCCTAAAGCTAAAGAAGTTATGATTTAACACCTGTACTTACAAGTATTTTCCGGAATTTTGTAATTGCATTCACAATTGTGTCACAAAAATACAAAGAAGAAAAAGGCAATGTCACAAGCTTTCCTGTATATTGAAACATTAGATGTTAGCCGAGAAGGATATTTAAGGCTTTATACAATAACAGATGCCGATAGGCTATTTTTGTGTTTTCTCGCTTACTTTCTCTCTATAAGTTTATTAATTGTTGAGTTCATGTTATTCCACCTTTGTTAGTAGGAAGCTCAGGTCACATATTTAAGTATATCACCAACTCATATATGGTACAGTTACATTCAAGTTGAACTGTAAGCTATTATTCTTGTCTTGAATGCACAAAACTTCACTTCCTTCTGGTCGGGAGTACAATTAAAGCAACACATTCTGAGTAGATCAAGGGTGGTGGCAAAGGGGTAGATGGGGAAAATCGATAGAGGGGGAATAGTAGAGGGGAGAGTGAGAGGAGAGGAATGGAGAGGAGAGGAATGGAGGGGAGAGGAGGGGGAGATGAGGGGGAGAGGTGGAGAGGAGGGGGAGAGGAGAGGAGTGGAGAGGAGGGAGAGAGGAGGGGGATAAGAAGTAGGGAGAGAGGAGGGGAGGCGGACAGAGGAGGGAGTAGAGTTCAAGGTAAATATGAGGAGGGTGAGGGGAGGCATAGAGGGGTAAAGGGAAGAAAGGAGAGTAAGAGGGATTAGGAAAGGATGGAGAGAGAAGGATAAAGAGAGAAAGGCAGAAAAGAAGAGAAAAACAGTGGGAGGAGGCAGGAAGAGTTAGGAGAAGAGAGGGAGTAGGCTGCTGTAAGAAATTAGGAAGAATGGGGGGAGGGGAAGAGAAGAAGGATGTGGACAACGAGGGAGGAGGGCGAAAGAAGGTAGAAGGACTCGGGAAGGGGAAGCTTAGGAGAAAGGGAGAAGATGCCTAATATTAGAGAGGAGAAGTGAAGGGCAAGAAGATCTGAAGGGGAGGATTAGTCAATATAGTCTACAAGCATCTACTGAACTACTCTATTAATATACATGAAATCAGGCTTATCGCCACAAAATGTAAGGGGGCAGGGGAGGGGACGGGGTGTCTTCTGTAAACCTACAGAAAGACCCAAGGGAGCAAAGTTCTGTTACTTTAAACTATTGTACAACTGACAGTCCCTGAAATCTGATACAGAGAGCTAGGTCTATCAACTGTTAAATCCTCTCAGACTACTTAAAAGCGGGATTTAAACATCCAGGCACTGTAACAATGTACTATAATCCATACTTTAGGTGATTTACCTAACTTATACAATGCACTCTGAGTAGTGTACAGTACATCATACTTAAAAATACTTTTAAGGTCAGGAAAGTCCCTCGCCAATAGAGGAACTGGGCTTTTTAGAGAAGGATGTCGTCCAGGATCCAAAATTCCAAAACAGGAAAAACCCTGTAAACTTTATCAAGTCTAGAAAATGAATAAATGCTCAAATTGCTCAATCTTCTTGTTTTAATCCTGCATTGTTATGCTAATTTGCATAATTTGCCAAAGTCATGAGACTTGAGCTCTGTACTACTTTTAGCGATAACTTACTTTTGATTTCCTGCAATTCAACATTTTCATGTCCGTCATCATTGTATTTTCTCTTTCTTTTATTCCTGTTTTTTTATATTTTTGTTAGTTAGCTACAGTTTCTAAGTATCCATTGCTCTTATATATTGTCCACCAATGCATAAAACTGTCTATTCTCAGGAAAACATCAATTACTCACAATTTGTTAAATTGCTTACAGAACCATTCAGAAATACCCAGAATGATGATCGAATGCTAATTTACAACGATGATCATGTATAGAAAAGACAAGACATACAGTACTTAGGAAATTGAATTGGCAATCAGAATCTTGAGAGGAAACTTGAAAATTAGAAATATAATACAATACTTAACTTTAGGCAAGTTGGCAACAAGGTGTCTGTGTGTGTTAGGGGGTGGGGGAGGGAAGAGGAGGGAAGGGAGGGTGGGAACAATGGAGTTCTCTTGTCATTAAGTAATGCAAAGTCTTGGAAGGAATAAAGCAGTATACATCATCAAGAATGGATGTGCTACCTACACGTTGCCATACTGTAGGTAATTAAGTAAACAAATAAAACAATACAAGGCTGTGGCTATGATACATAGTTTAAAGCCTCCCTACGTCGCTGTTATGTACTGTACAGTAATGTACAGTAGGTGTTGAGAACATACGGTCAAATTACCAATTTGTTACTGAGCAAACACATGTTCATGCAGTTCAGGAGCTCGCAGCTATCAATTATTTCACTTTGATACCCACCGAGCTCCTCTCAAATGAATATGTACATGCAGTATGTGCAAAAAGAAAACATTTTGCGATACAAAATGTTAGCACCCTCTTTTTGCTTCAAAAGGTTTAACAAAATTACAAATTGATCAATTACTGTCCATCCCCTAACAGTGACTAATATTTCACAGTATATATTTAACCCAATCCTCAACTTACTGTACACAGTGATGATGTATAGACTGTTTACCAGCCATTCGTAAATTTCACTCATCAATTTTAGTCTGTATTTGATGTCTGGTAACCTTACCGGCTTAATATCCCACTCATATCACAGAAGGTCCCATCAGAGATCACCAATCAGTAATCACCCTACCAGATGTAAACCTTCTAATAATTTGTCAAAATCTGAAGTAAATTCCCCGAGAGTTTAAATAGGCCTACATACAGTAGTTCAAGTGAAACCTACCATCCCAGCGATGAAAAATAATACATTGTAAAATTATTGATATGATATGACATGTACTTAAAAGCCAGAGTAAACTCACCGTAACTCCACTCTTAAGCTTGCCAAGCTATGTGTTGATAAACAGCCAGATGATTACGGAAACCCGATATAAACAGTTCGGGGAATCAATGCATCATACGTGAAACCATATATAATCCAAGAAAAGTTTGAAAAGCTTTCTTGCTGATTCACACTAGTTTCACTTTAGAATGTCAGTGAAAAACTTAAACAAATTGGTAAAAATTACTCATACTCGTACTTTGCTACGAAGAAAACTGTTCCTACGTAACTTCCTACCAAGATACAAATAAATATCTTGCCAAAAACATCCCTTTCGTGCTTCCTCCCCACAGCCATACATTTTGCTTTCGGGACAGCTAGCAATAATATATCAAGTCTCCCTATCCTCCCACCTTCCTGCTTGCTTCTCAAAATAATTTTTTTAAAAATGATGAAAAAAACAAAACAAAAATAAACTTACTGGTTTGTGTATAATTAACGAACGACGATACTTACCTAAGAACTAAAGAACACTAAATGAATGGATCCTAAAATAAAGCAACAAGAGCATCAATGATGCAGTATCTCAATACTGGAAGTTCTAATTTCGATTCCTAATTTCATATCTTTTCTCTGTCTCTACAATTATCATTATCAATCATGATACAACAAATATAGAACTTGCATTTACACTACTTTTCCACGAATAGTCTCTGCAGGTTACACTTCATCCTGTGAGTGTTGCGAGTGTCGTTGTAATACAAGGCTCTTAGGTATCCTTTTGTTTGTATGCTTTTTAATATTGATAAATGTAAGGTAATGCACATTGGTAGTAGTAAGCAAAAGTTTACATACAATCTTAATGGTGTGGAGTTACAGGAGGTCTCTGTTGAAAGAGACCTAGGTATCTACATTGACTCATCTCTGCAACCTTCTAAACATTGTCTTGAAGCTGCTAAAAGAGGTAATAGGGTTTTAGGTATGATCAAGAGGAACTTCAGTTTTCTGAAAGAGGACATCGTAGTTAGGCTTTATAAGCAATTGGTTAGGCCTCATCTGGAGTATGCTGTGCAGGCTTGGAACCCTTACTTTGCTAAGGATAAGTACAGAGGAGGGCTACTAGGATGATTAGTTCATTAAAGGGGGTTCCTTATTATAGGCGGTTACAACTGTTGAATCTCACCACACTGGAGCTTAGAAAGTTACGTGGGGACTTGATCCAGGTTTTCAAGATTGTTTATGGTTTCGACAATTTATCCTTTACCGACTTTTTCTTGTTTGCTAACAGTAGTTGTACTAGAGGTCATTGTCTTAAACTCCAAAAGTTGCATAGTAGGATTAATATTCGGCATACCTTTTTTTTTCTAATAGGGTTGTGAATGAGTGGAATGGTTTGCCTGAGAAAGTTGTACTTGCAAGTAGTGTGAATGGGTTTAAGAATGCTTTGGACAAGCACTTTAAGCATTGTAATCGGGTCTGAGTCTTCAGTTTTTTCTCTCTCTCTATAGGGTCCTTGATGGGGACTTAAGTGTCCCTCCTGATCCTTTTTTCTACTAAACTAACTAAACTATAAAATCACCTCTGGATTTTTTTTTTTTTTTTACAAATTTCCAAAATACGTAAATATGACATCCTACCTTATCAGCACTGTGCTAAGCGAATGGCCTAACCACCTTGACGTGTATGTCAACTGTTAATGGCTTGAAATGGGCTAAGAATACTTACTCAAAATATCCATCTCAAAAAGCATCTCAGACAAACCATCCATCTTCAATCTTTACCAAAGTGTAAATTTTAATTACATATTGCATACATTCCGACATTATTTTGTGCTTATTTTCAGTATTTTACCTTTTTTGAACAAAAAGAAATGTTACGAACTTGAAGTTAAACATACCTAATTCGTTACCTATTAAACTCCATGCAAGTTCAATTAGAAATGTATGCTAAGGCCAATCAAACTGGAAAGCAAATTGTACCATCGTAACTTGTTTAATATTACTCTAGAATGTTACCAGATTGATGTAAAGAAATAATAACAACTTGAAACTACTCCAATTAAAATACGACATTCCCTTTTTAAGACATAGCACATACCTTCCAAACAAATGCCGATTTCCAGCAAATTGAAAGTTGTAAACTAAGCTACGATTTTTTTTTTTTTTTTGCAAACCTATCGTTAGGCTACATTTCCCATTGACTTAGTGTGGTGGTTAGGCTAACATGTGGTCGAAGGTTGCAGTATTTCATGGATATTTTAGTTTGAGTTAACTGCGTCACAATTTCAGCGAATAAGGAGATGCTTAGGCAAGATTTTCCGTTGACTACGTCTGGTGTTCGGGTACCATGCGCGACGATAGCAGCTAGGAAAGTATGTTAAAAGTTACGCAAAGTATTTTTTTTTTTGCACAACAATGATTGGACTACAAATTAAACATAGCAGTCAGCAGTACAAAAATGTGTATAAGTAATTAGCGTGCAATACACTACACACGGTACAGAAAAATTGGTCGCGAGGGTAGCCATTTTCGTATATCTAACATGTAGCTGCCAAGAGTTTGGCCAATCTGCTACAAACTATGCTTGGAGGCGGGGCTTAATCATCAAAAACAGGAAAACGTGGGCAAAAGTTCCCTACAAACAAGTTTTGGAGCGTGTGCAAAAAGGCATGAAACAAACTGTGTTTCGGCCCGATTTGGACATAAATCGGTGAAAAAGTCATAGAATGAGATATAATTCTGGAATAAAAAATAGTAACTTTTGTAGGCCTATATGATATATGCTTACTCTGGAAATTCCAGAGAAAAAGAACTTTGTATGAAGACGCTGAAAATTTTTTAAGAGAAGAGAGAGTCCCACTTACTGTTACAACATCTCTATACATGTAATGTATTGAGATAAAAATTAATCTAATTTAACAAACCCATCTAGCTGAAAACTATTTATTTTTATTTTGCTTTCTTTTTGGTTGATTCAGAAAATCTTTCTATTCTAATTATTTTTAAAGTTAACTGGCTATGCATCAATACATTATGGTGTTCCTGTATCTCAGGATCTCCCAGAGGTGCAGACTATGCTGTGTCCCTTCCCCACGCACCCCCCCCCCTTTAATTCCCAACTTACAGTATATTGATAGGGCTTGAGTAATTGTACCCCTCATTAAATTGTTGGTGCAGCCAGCTGCTTATAGTGTTGTTCCCCCTTCCTCCCTACCCCCCCTCCCTCAACTCCCACCCCTCCTCCCAACTCAAATTGTTGGCTATGTGCATAAGGAGAATGTGTGCACAATTGATGCTGTTGGTTGCATGGCATACATACTTAGTACTGTTTAGTATAGATCCATCACACATGACCAGTAAATAATGACTTTTGAAGGGTTTCATTTAACCTTCAAATGAATTCAACACACAGTGTACCTGCTGTCTTTCCAACACTTTTCGCAGCCTGTTTACTGTACAAAACGGTATATAAATGTTCTCTGGAAGGGCTTCAGAATGTAAAACATTTCCCTGTTGTCTGTGACAATTTTCCTTGAAAATTTCAACAAATTTGTGAGGAGAAAATAGAATAAATGACCTTTATGAGCTGTCAATCTTTAACTCACAAACATTCAAGACATTGAGGGACATGTAGGGAGTTTTGAGTGAATTTTAGAATTCAGTTTAAAAACACAAGAAAAGCAAATGAATAAAAAAAAAGATCAAAAATACTTTCGACTCTGTGTATCACATGACAGCACCTGGAGGGATATCATGAGTCATACATTATGTGGAGTGATATGGGTACAGGCTACTACCCAGGGACATCATTCCTCTGTGAATCCAACAGAATTTAGTAGAATTATACAGGCAACTCTTTGGAGATGACTTTTTGTTTAATTAAAATTTCTGTGATTTGATACTCCAATCCCATAAATGCAGCTAATTGGCTTAAAATAGTCAACCAGTGATTTCTGATCTGTAGTCAAAAAATATGGCATTTTGAAAACTTTGAGGATCTACTCTCTATATTTTCTGCTTGTTTTATCGATGTATCATCGGGCAAACTATCTGGGCGACCAATTTGTTACAACTGAATGGAATTCAATTACACAGAACTGTTTAAGTCCATTTACCTTTCAATTGGTGGAAAAAAAGTATAAAAATAATAATAATAAAATAAAAAAATCAAAATAAAGAGAGAAAATAAAGAAATCAAAATAAATAAACTGAAGGTATATGTCTTTTTTTTCTTTCTTTTTTTTATGTAGATATTGGTATTAGAAGAGAAGAAGAAATACTCAATTTAGAATCAATTTTCGCATTACCTATGTGGTTATCGGAACTTGAAATATAATCGGTGTACCATATACATGTATAATAATCGTGAATAAAATGAGATGGAAAAAAATAAGAATAAAAAATCAATAAAGATATATAAAAATAAATAAAAATAAATATATATAAATCAATTGATCAATAAATAGAAATAAATCAATATAAATAAAAAAAAATAATAATGAATACAAATAGAAAATTTGTCTCATTGCATCTTCACTCAGGTACATTAATTTAAGCGTCTAAAAGCAGACTTTTCAGGAAGTCCTAGACAAAGTGAAATTAAGGAAGAAGTTTAACGTCAAATATGACGCTCCCATTTATCCCATCCCTCAGACTACTCCAATAACACCCGACGCCATAATATGATTGGACGGCTGCGGGGGAATGGATTTTGCACTAACTTATACACCATTAGGTGATTGTTATCGATGCTTGCAGGTTCTGGGGTATAATTTGTACCGATTAATGCAGAGTAGAGGTGATCTATGGCCTACGTTACCAAGCAGCATGCAGTGCTTTACTGTATTCACTCAGCAATTACAATATATTACGCTACAATACATACACTGTATGCATTGAACTAGAGTACTAGACTCAACAAAATCAAACATACTGTACTGTACAAACATTAACTAGACTTAACAAATGTCAAATTCCTGACTTTTTCTCAAAAACGGTTGGAAATTATTGAAGTAATCGTTTACTGTACAGCAATTGTAATGAATTAATACCTTTCGGACAAACGTAAATGAACCGGTGCTGCTGTACACAGTGTTCAGTATACAACATAATCATTTGACGGTCACTTTCACATGCTGCGGACCTGCGTTTACAGTGCCATGAGTACAGTAGCACACTTATGTGTACTCTCAGCCGGCTTTTTAAACAAGCGGTTTATGAATTACACATAAAATTATTACACTATTAAACCACGAACGGTAAATTACACTGAAAAATAAAAAAAAATACATTCAAACAATTTTGAAAAGAGCTGTGCAGTCTATGAAGTTGAAAGCAAAGTTTCCATTCTGCACCCAATCTGTGAAGACTGTGATATGAATGTACATTACCATCTAGTATGTAGTATATTGTAGTTGCCAACAATACTACACACATCTCTATTCAGTACCATAGCAACCCTACCAAGCCACTTATACTGTATCTTACAGGGCACAATAGAGTTTACTGTACACATGCATAAAGCAACATCTGAATAAATTAGCAAGGAAAGCAATAATTTTACTGTTGTACTTAATGTGCACACAAATACTTCCTTGAAATGAAGGTGGGGGGGGGGGGGTGTAATGTGTATATCACTGCAGCTGCATATTGAATGTTAAGAATGTTAGATATCATGTGTTTCTGAAGCATCTTCCAAGAAAATACAGAATCAGAATTTCAATTAACTGTAGTTTCTCAAGTTTACAGTACTTGATAATATAGGTAGGTGTAATATTTTAAACTATTATTGAAGGTAATATTTACAGGGTATGTGTTCAGACCCGTACAGTATTTTCGCGGGTTTTTCAAGATTCTCTAAAGACCGTAGAGGGCGACATTGTCAACTTAGTTCAGAGTATACTTTGTGCCAAAACGTAACGGGAATGATATGGAATTCTTGTCATTTCGTCATGCAAGATAATGGGGTCAGCATGGGTCGACAAATAAGCTTTTAGTGGCGCAAGGGGGCTGGAGACTTTTGGGAGAGCACACCACTTTTGTGAATGAGAGGATAGCCCATAAAACTGGCTTTTCCGTATGAGCCTAAGTTTTATGTTGGATTAGCTTCTTTGTGCTGGCCAATAATGTACGCATGCTACTTTGACATTGTGAAGTGAATTAATGCAGTGGTGTCGTAGTTTAAAAAGGATTGCTTGATTTGTATCATCTGAGGACCGCGGTCAGGTGTGAATTGTAGGCTGACGTTTCAGTTTGTCTGGCCGAGTCAATCGCTGGGGTTTTGTTGCAGAACGATCCCACAAGTTGAATTCCATATTACGTGTTATTACCGATAATACCTGTCCATTTGATGTGAAATAAGGCATAATTGTGCAAAACAAAAATAAAAGGCCATATTCATCACTGTACAGTCATTTTAATAAATATTTCATTAACCTTTTTTATCAAAATATAATTTAGTTAATCTAAGCTCAACACAAGTACATTACAAACATATCTTTTTTCCTTTCAAAGTGCCAACACTATACAAGGCTATACAAGGTCATAGGTCAAGCCAAACACAAAACACCTTCAATTTACAAATCCAAGCCCTTTGATTGGCTAGATTAGCATTCACTGAACCTGTTAATTATACCAAAGAGACAATGATTATTATATACTTTATCCTTTTTGTTTTTGTATTTCCAAGGATGAAGGAGGTTGATTAATCTTTTGTAGTTTAGAGGTTTTGCTAAAAGTAAAGCTATTAAACATTAACCTTGCCTCTTTAGTGTGACTCACAGCAGAGACCACCAAAATTGTGTTTACCTAATTTCTCCAGTGAATGGTCTTGTATCCAATTAACCCAGAGGGATTGGTGTTGATGGAGGCCACTTTTAGTGGCCCAACTCTTATAGCAAAGCCTTGAGTACATAAGGCAAGGATAGCTACAGTAGCATTGGAAATGGAAGGAATTTCTCTTATAAATACTCTCTTTACTGTATTTGATGCACAAATGTGAATTTCCAGTCGTATGGATCTGAAGAAAACTGACAATCAATGTGTTTAACAATACATGATACTATGTATGTGTAACTTCATCAAAACAAAGTGATCTCCGAAAATTATGTATACTGTACATTCATGTATGTGAAAATAAAACTGTACACAACTGGTTCAATAGAGGGGAATGTGGTTAGAAGCTGAAGAATTGGTTGCAACTACAGTGGGGTGGGAGGAGAAGATTGGGTGGGGTGGGGGTCAAGAAAGAGTGGGATGGGAGGGGACAAATGGATGGGGTGGGAGGGAAAAGAATGGGTGGGAGGAGGGACATGGGTGACATGGGAGGTACAGTTAGAGAACAGCCCAGGGGAAAGGGCTGGCAGAATATGGGAAGTGGTGGTGTTAACATGAATACATGTACTTTAGTATACAAATATTGTATGCAGTATAGGCCTTAATAAGTGCATACAACCACATATATTTACTACAGTATTAGTTGCAGGGATACATGTATTCAGTAATTGTACACTACTTTTAGCAATCACATTGTATAAACTTAGTACTGATAGATATATAGCTTGAATAATTGGCAATTCATTGTTAATAAAACAGTATGTGTGCTAACAAAAAGGCAAGCTATTGTGGCAATTGTAGCACATCTATAGCCACGTGTGGTTCTTTGTTGACTTACTTTGTTGACTTCCTTATGGTTTGGATTCAGTGCACCACGATACACTATAACTATATACCATTGATAGTTACAGTACGGAGACATTGTGAAGAAACCCTGGTGGCCAATGCCATAAGTTTGCAATTCACCCATCACACCATGTGGTCGGACGTCAGCCTCAAAGATATACAGTATATGACAAACTAGAGACAATTACTTTTACCAACCATCAGTAATGCTGAAAAGGTGGGCGGGGGGGGGGGTGGTGTAACATTAAAATTCACGACCAAAATTTTGGTCGAGCATTGCTTTTGTTTTAACCATCCGGAAACTAGAATTCAAAAGCAATTAAGGGAGTTGTCTTAAATTGTAAGACCACATGGAGATAGAATTTAAACCAACTGTAGTCCATTTTATGTCAAACGGATACATGTACAGTACTGTATACAAATTTTGTAAACATGCAATCAGGATTATTGATCGATCTGCCTTGCCGAAATATCCGGGTTCTAATCTAAACCAAATTAGGTCACTATTATCATATCGACACAAACGATAACAATATTTTCATGTACGTATGTTTGTACGTATGAATGTACAAATGTACCTATGTGTGCGTCAGTGCGTGCGTGTGTGTGTGGGTGTGTGTGGGTATGTGTGTAGATTAACTGTACGTAGTGTGGTACTGTGGGCCTACCGGTCTACCGTGACATGGAAATATTGCTACCCTGTATGTAGGCTAGCTACTGTATAGTGTGCAGCTCGCACTCTCCATATAGCCAACCTCTCTGGGCTATTCTAGGACATACTGCTGTGCGACTAACCAAAACCTCAAAAACTCCCCAGTGTATTATTTTAGTCATGCTCCAGCCCAACAGGGTTTTCATCGGAAACATCTGGTGTGGCTTACCCAACCCCTAGCCACTCTCCTTAACGCAGCTGAAGGAGCCCTCATATACTTACTGCTCAGATAGATATGGAAAGAAAATTCACTGGTTTTACTTTTCTACATACCATTTAAAATTGAGTATAAAAGTTCAAAGTGTCCCAAAACCGACTTTTAAATAGGGTGGCCAGTCTGTGGTGAAATGATCAGTTGATTTCATGGAAAAATTTCTGCAAAGATGTGACTGATAATTAACATATATCGACAGCTCAGTGGAATTCACCTACTACTGCATGTACAACAAAGAAAAAATTGCTCAATCATAGAGTTATTATACACATATCTCCCCCCAAACCCCCCCCCCCCCCTTCCCTGGGCTCAATTACACCTGGATAAAGACAATCCTTGTTGGTATAGACTGTTTCATTATAGACCTCAAGATTGCTGATCATGAGGTTTAGCACACAACAATCAATGTGAAAATAAAGTCAGGTCAGTGCTGTACTATGGAGCTATTAATGATAATAGCTGCATGGTTGCTCTTCTAAACAACACTTCATTTTGTCAAATTCCTTATCTATTTCAAAGAGTGAGTTTTGACTGGTTGCTACTTTTTAGCAGCACTGGATTGAGTAAATCGACTGTGTCATTTGTATACTGTAGACAATTGTTGTATTGTATCTTGCAGCAAAAGCATGAAATGCCAGTGAATTCTGTACAGTGTCAGTTTCCGACTTGAACCAGCTAGTCCTCATATGCCAAGCATTTCAGGTATCTTGCTTGTAACAGTAGCATATATAGATTCGCAATAGTAAGTGTTTTTTCCCTTTGATTTGGGGGAGGGGAGTGGGGGAGGGGGGTGTAGATGGGATGGATGGGGGATTGGAGGGGATGGAATGGTGCTCTGAAGGGTTGTGCATGGAAGACCTTGGATTGAGTCCAAGGTTACATCTATAGGGAATAGACGTAGAAATTTCAATATTGTCAAATTCATTAACCTAGCTAGTAGCTACCATGTCAACAATGTACCCATGAATGACAGAACAGAACGTTTTTAAATTAATATACTGCACAGCAAGAATCAATTTAACTTAACACAATTAATTGGGCATCTTCAAACACAGTACAGTAAGAGCTGACTACAGCTTTTGGAAGACTCACATAGGACTAATCAGCTCAACACATACTTCTCATTTCGTCTATCCATTTGTAATTTGAACGAACATACAATATGTGTAATTAATTAGTATATACTGCATAATCTCCAACATGCCCTAGAACCAATTAACTCCTAATCAGTCTAGTCACAGCCATAAAGTCACTTCTTTATTATAATAATAATAATAATCATAATAAATGAGACTTATATAGCGCCAAATCAGTACGACAAAAGTCACTACTGTACTCAAGGCGCTTTACAGAGAAAGCAAATTAATTTACAAAAGAAGGAGTGAATACACTTTGTCTGTACAATTTTTTTTTTTGTTCAACACAAAAGTAATTTCTGTTCCAGCTATTAATTTAATCTGCAAGGTTATCTCCACTTCAAATAGTCCATTCTCAGATCTGTCCCTGATGCAGCCCCCCCTACATTGTATCAGCTCTGTGACCATTCAGTTTCGATCAGACTCTAAATCTACAAAGGCATGTTGGGAACAGTATCTACTGTATGTACATGCCATCGTTATCTACAGCACAACAAATTACCAGCCACTGTTCGAAATGATTCGGTAAACAAGAGTTGAAAAGCCAACAAACAAAGATGTGAGTAAAAGGCCACCAATTTGTAATTACCCTTACTGTAACTTAAGTCCACCAGTAGCCCTGGTTCAGAACTAACAGAGGACCCCACCCCCCCCCCCCCCCAACTCACCTATAGATGTGGTCAGCCTAGATGGTTTATCTTAGAGCTTGTTCAATAATCTATAACTATAAATTGTGGCTTACCATAAAAGTTGTTTTACTACAAAAAAAGTGAAACTTTTTTCCTGCAGTTTTATCAGTAACATGCCTCTTAAAAGTTCTTCATTCAGTTTGAAGTGATTAAAAGATGGTTCTTGTTAGTCATTTAAGAATTGCTTAGAGTTAGGGTGACCTTCGAAGCCACTTCAGTCTGAAAACACTTACTGTTAAAAGGGTTCTGTTATAATCTGCCCTAGAAGAATGGCCTTTTCCTCCTGTGGGTAGATTTATACATGTGTAGAAAGAAAGCCTTACTGTATATGTGGGTGATGGTCATGTAAGATGGGCTCCAAGGATACACAGAGACCTAATACTGCAAGCCTACAGTTTGCAGTAATAGTGTGAAGTACATGCAGTATAAATTTATGACCTTGATTAAATCTCGATTTTTAATTAGTGAATCGACCGAATGGAATCAAGATATATTGAGATCTGGGCATAAACTTAATATGTTTTTTGCAAATGGATGCAAAAAAAAAAAAAGACAAATTTACATTTTGGGAATATTATATATTTTAAAACTTTAGATTCATTCTGTTTGTTGTTGTTTTCTTCTTGCAGGGAGGAGAAGGATACAGATGGGGATTTATGTTGATATAATTTTACTTTCATGAATAATTCTTCTTTCCCCACCCCTTGTTGGCCATCTTTTTGACAGTATCAATCTTTTTTATACACTTTCAGTATTACACTGATTGTGGTTAACTCACATGTATTAATATCTTTCATCACAAAACCAGTTTGTGGCAATCCCACCATCCCATCTTCAAAAACCCAGCCCCCCCCCCCTCCCCCCATACCAATCTTCAATCTGCTTTAATCCTGTATTGACACAGTCAGATAAATCTAGGCCAACATCTTATCGTTAAGTGGATCAGAATGCAAACAAAAACCTTGATGACTATAGTTATATAAATTTGGATTTAATTTTTCATCAAAATCTGATTTTTGGATCATTCAACAATGATTAAGAAGTTTATGCCTCAAGGAGAAGAGTAACTTCAAATGGAGGAGGCGGAGGTCTTTAGTGGACTGAATAAGGGTGCACTGCAAGGGGCCAGCCGAAGCAATTTAGGTGACCTCTGTCATCCTGTGGTAGCACTATTGAATACTTAAGTTAACTGAACATCACTCATCCCATCTTTAATTGTTTTCCATTCGGTCATTTCTATGTATGCCAAAGGTCAACCATGCCCAGACCTTACTGTACACCTGTACTGACTGAGTGGTCATCCTGAAACCCTGAAAGAGTTATACAGTATGGTACTTGGTGGAGGGGTGTTAAGTAAGGGGATAGAGTGAGGGGTGAGGGGGGTTTAGGTTGGGGCGGGATGGGATGGGATTGGAAGATGACAATACTAGAAGTAACAAAATTTACAATACTTCTGACATACAATGAAGACACCGCACTGGTGTTTACAATACACTGGAAGGTTTAAACAGTTTTTATTATATAACTGTACCACTGTTCAGCCAAGATTCTCACATAAAAAAAAATCATCATTTTTTTTTTTTTTAAATACTGTACTGTAAACATTTTCTTCATTGTTTATTTGTGACACATGGGTTAAATCATGTAGCATTAGAAATTAAGGTATAAACTATTTAACTCCATGGGGTTGTACTGTATAACAAAACTGTAGAGCTACTTGATGTATGTATGAACTCTGCATTGCGGTAACTAATTACCAATATTACCATTGTGAAAATATAATTACAAAGATCTTCCATTGTCAATATCCAACTTGACACAGTTTGTCATCCTACAGGACACCTTTTTTGTTTCACAGCAGTGACAGGCTTCACTCCTCTCAGTCTCAATCTAGACTTCATGTACACCCCCCCATTCCCCTCCCTCAGGCTCCCCCTATTTCAGTTCCACTTACAATCCACATCCATCCCCAACATCGAAACATTCTCCTTTGTTACTCTGAAGTAAATTCTTTAAAATCCATTTTCACTATTCACCTGTCAAAGTTCCCTTGACCCTACCTTCACCCCCCCCCCATCCTCTTATTCTCTCTTCTCTACCTTTGAAGTTTAAAAACGATTGAAGGGGTCTTTAAAACTTGTATCAATCATTGGTAACATTTTTACTATCAATATAGCATCCATAAACCCCATTTTATTAATGGTAGACAAAAGGGTGAAAATATTCATTTCATTCTACTGTACCTATAGAACCAAAGACTATTAAACTGTCATTTAAGATATATATTGCCATAAATCTTTTTACCGGTTATCAACCGGTAGTTTATATCAACTTCCAAACCATACAGGATCCATAAAATTACCACTGATAGAGTTCTAATTTGTTTATAGAGTCATTTTTTTACCAACCTTACATGAGGCCTTTTCTAAAGAAAAAATGCAGTGACAAGGGGGTGCAAATAAAGGGGTTTGATGGTCAAATACAACAAAAAAAATCTTTCAGCTAAAAAACTCCTGGTTCAAAGGTGAAAAGGTCACAAAAGCTTTGATAATAAATGAGACATTGAGAAAAATTTGTTTATATAAAAGCTTGTTGGGTTCTAGAAAATCTATGACTATGTTTCAAAGAATGTTGAAATAGGGAACCATACATATGATGGGAAGCTGGTGGGGTAACTTTGCTGAAACTTCTCCTCGGAATGTGAACATATGGTATGTTTTGCATTTTGCGGGTTAATTCCCACTTTTGTAAGTCATACGGTTCTCTCGCAATTATTGCACACTGTACTTAACACTTATCATGTATTAATGGAGTTTGACGATCTTTTGATGACCTATTTTCTATTTTTGTCTGTTTTATCATTTTTATTGGCTGTGGTAATTTCCTCATGGAACCATAAGGTCACACATATACAGGAATACAGTTCCTGAATAAAGTGGTACTTTGATGTTGTTTAAGAGAACCGGGTATCAAGTATGGGCAATATCTATACAGTGCTATATATAGAAACCAACCTGTTTGTGTGTATATTGGTAAAACTTGTATTTGAATGCATGCGTGCTTGACAACAGCAATTTAAACCTATTGCACAACTTGAAATAAAGCCAAGTTGTACGCTTACAACAGCTTGCTGAAATGACTGCAGCAAGTTAATTAACCAAATTGTACACAAATGATGATTCTGTATTCGACCTACTGTAGTGTAAATTTAAGTGTCTCTAACGTAGTGCAGGCCAACATGGTTGAAATGGGCATCCGCATTGTTAAGTACTGTAGTGTCCATTGCACAGGCATGTAGTGTACCTTAATTGCACCTGGCATGTACAGTAGTGTAACTTGCACAGGCATGTAGTAAATTGCACAGGCATTTAGTGTACCTTGCACAGGCATGTAAGCTATCTTGCACAGGCATGCAGTCTGGCGCGTAGCCAAGGGGGAGGGGGCGAAGGGGGCAGCCGCCCCCCCTTGAGCATATATTTTTAATTTTTTTTAATGTTTTTATGATATCGCTAGTATTTTCAAAAGAGAAAATGCTAAGATACAACTTACAAGGCCTGGGAAGTGCCCTTTCCAGCAATCTGGGAGGCATTTTCAGCCAAAACTACGCCCTGCGCCAACCATGGTGACGCTAGGCTTAGATAGTTTGCAATGCCGAACCTACAGTTTAGCCCCTCCCTTGGCAAATTCCTGGCTACGCGCCTGCATGCAGTGTACCTTACACAGGCATGTATTGTACCTTTCACAGGCATGTATCGTACAGTTCATGTTGCCTCCATACATATGTATGCTGGCAAGCTAGATCAACTGCAAAGCTAGATAAACTGTAAGCTAGATAAACTGCAAGCTATATAAACTGTTTGTGATCAAATTAATCATCAATTCATTAAAATATCACAGCGTGGACAGCGAGAGGTTTGTACAAGTACAGTACAGACAGGGAAGCAGGGATCGGAACCACCAGCCTTAATTCAGTGGAAAATGTTATCTCAGATAACAATGTGACAACAAATTAGACAAAATTGTTAGCAGCAAAACTGTCAGGAAATGTTGAAACCCTTTAAAGAGATATGAATGCAAACAATTTCATAACCTGATGCAAACAAGAAAATGTACATGTTTTCTGTGCATGTCTATTCATATAATCATCATGGGCAAAGATAAGAAGGATCTAATATACATGTATCCAAATTTAATTAATGGATATTTTATAATATCTATAAACAAAAATTAAAAGTGTCATTGTTGACCTTGCACGTTTCAAATCTATTTTCACTTCCGATACAAAATGATAACAAATGCATTAATTGCCAGCTCAGAAGAGAGGATCATGACAGATTTAAAAAAAAAAAAACGTTATATTTTCTGTTCTTGAAATAACATCATCATCATTGGTTTGAATGAAACGAGGCGATAAAAATAGAATGGCTGTATATATACGAGCCTTAATCAGTCTAGGCAAAACAGAGAACGCAAAATGATGTTCTGATGTTGTTAGCAACGATATTAGATACCGACATTCGCTAATTTACTGTAGCCAGTTGCTAATTGTTATTTTAACGACACATCCATCAAACACCCTCCTACAGAGCTTAACGATGATATTGTTGTAACCTGCTGGCATTCATAGGATAGATAGATCTTTGACAGGTAATTAGGACAGTAAAAATCAACCGAATGTACTAGATAATCACATATGGAGTAAACAGGTTGATCGATGCGAAATGTTCAAACTCTTGACTTGCAAGCAGTGATAAATGGAACAGAAGTGTTGAAAACTGGAGTGACAAAACCAGTGTGTGGTCTCCAAGTTAAGCCAAATCCTCAGGATGGATTTCCATGAAATGTAATTACTAACTTGAAAATATTATGTGAATTATAATTATCATTAACTGCAATGACAAAACATTATTTACAGTAATTTTACTTCAAACTTAGGAAAGAATTGATTGGCTAAATGGTGTCCCAAACAGTGATATAAAATAAATTGGTCTTCAATGTTCAAAATATTCAAAGTAACATAATTCAAACTTCAAAATAGCTCATGAAAAAAATGGGTCAAAAATAGATGTTTTCCTCTAAATTTCTTAGCTAATGTAAGTACCTAGAAGTTAGCTTAACTATAAGCATGTAGGATTGATTATTAGAATCTGAAAGTTAGCAAACATTTAGACCACTCTACATATGACTCTAACTTGGCTGATGTGATCCAAGTTTTTTGTCTGACAGAAACTGGTGTGAGAAGGCCATTGTCAAATCCGGTCTTGAAACAATAAGTTAGGCCTTATGTATGTGTCAATGGTCCTGTCATGCCAAAGTCTAGGTATCATAACGAAATATGGTTGATTCATGATCAATATCTGTTAGTGTAACTGTAAGCGGTGCAATATCAATTTCTACTGGCCTAAATACAGTAACTTAAGTAAGATAGAGGTGGTTATCCGAACCGTTGTAAGTATGATGATGATTATGAGCTAGCTATGATAAGTACTTCTTCGTTGCTTTCTCAAATTAATAAGTAAGTTTGAAAGAAACAGCAGCAGTCATGGTTAACCACTAGGGCTGACCAAAAGAAAATCAATTACGCCTAGACCATGTTTTGCAGTAAGAAGAGCTGAACTTACCTTCATTCAGTTGTGCGTGTACACATGGCAACAGCATGATAAGAATCCATTGCTGAAGCCAGCAAGAAAGCCTAACTTGAGGCCTACCGAAGAGACACTGTTTGGTCATGACTGGTTTTTCCTCAATAAAATCATAACAGAAATTGTTTCTTTTCGAGCAAAAAATACGTCCAATTTGTTTTGTATCCAAATCCTAACTGAAAACCGCCTGTGAACTAAAAAGTATAAGTGCGGATGAAAATTGTTCTTTCCTATAATAGAACCGCCTTTTGCTTCAAATTCTTAGGCTGTAGTCTGCTAGAATTTCACTCTACGTAAATTTACAGCTACACGCGCCGCGTTCGCGTAGATCTCGTAGTAGCCGAACAACAAAGGCGGTACTTAATAACAATTGACCAATCACAAAAGAGAAGCGTGTACCTGTCCATTGAAAGAACCAATCAGGTATCGATTTTTCTATCCATTGAAGAGAGAAGTGTTATTGCCAATCAAACAGCAAATCAATGTGTAGCGTGTTGTCTAGACTTTTCACAAGGTGATGTTGTTTACAGGGGAAATGTTTACCGCTAGTAAATATGCAAGCCAACACAAACAACACTGCCATAACCATGTGATTTAGATTTTCTTTAGAAACAGTGCAGTACATTTTTCTATGAAAGTATGATGATTACAGATGGATGGTGAAATTACGAAAAGAAAAGAAAAGTTTTGGGGTAAATTTGCTTCGAAATATGTAAACAAGGTAGCGGGAATGTACATGCCATAGCATGGTCAGCAACTGTTTGAATTAAAGGACGGAGCAATCGATAAAGAGATACACCTTTAATGAGAAAGGGGGTATTACTTCTATGGGGGTGTTAGACTGACAATTGAACCGACGAAAATACATGTACAATGTCTCAACATAACAATTTGAAGGTAATTGATGCCATGGAGGCTTAGTGTGATTGGCGTTACGCTTTCTAAAAATCGGGAGTGTTTATGGTATATGTGTATAAACCTCTTTTAAGTCGCATCCTGTTTACTAAACGATGGACATTTACTTATATTCACACCTTCTTAAGTGGCGGGATGGTTCCTTTTACAACAACTGTATCACTGATAACTGACAATCGGCGGAAAATATCAATAATTTAAGCAATAACAGCAATCACTTACTTGTGGCTTATGGAAGAGAACTACTTCACTGTTGCCCTCAAAGCGTTCTGAATCTAAATCTGAATGGGTTTATTCGGCGAAATCCTTCTAGAGGACATAAACGCCAACCGAGCGCTACAAAGTATGAGTAAGAGTTATAAGTCATTAGATAACAAAACGAGAGCTATTTAGCTTGTCTTTGAAACATTCTAGAGTATAGGTACATGCACAATGTCTGATGGTGAAGCATTCCAATCTTTTAAAGTGCAGGGGAAGAAGGAATATTTACATAAATTCTTTCTAGCGTAGGGAACTTGGAAGTTAAGATCATGTTTATTTCTTGTGTTAACACATTTTTGGGGGATTAGCTTGTCTTTATCAATTGATTCAATATTACTATTAATTTTATAAAGCATTTGTAGACGTGTGTGCATTTATGTGCAAAGTGTCATAGAGTTGGGTTTTTTTTTTCTCCGTACAAAATCCTTCCAAATACGATTAAAATAGGTCGTCCTCCACGTTACATCTGTCCATTCTTTGAACGTTAATTATTGACCAATGGTAATTATAATTCAAATTATATAATATTTTTTTGGGCATAGACACATGCCATCTTCATATATAGTCCCTTTTTCTTTCAATCAAAAGTTGGAAAAAATTCTTCTGTAGTGCATGGAAAACGAAACTTTCCGAATAACTATGCTACATAAAACGCAACAACTTTTTTTTCAAGTGAGAATGGAGGGGGAGGGGTGCGGCTTGGCCATCTCTCCGGTTCCGTGTCTTTCTGTAAAGGCATATGCACTCCATTTATAAGCTATACAATAAATCTTTCCTATTTTTTTTCACGTGTTTTACACTGATGTCACTTTTATAATATCCGTATTAGCCAGTGTCTTGCACACTTTTAATCTTGTCATTAGATACAATCAGTGTCTTTTATTTAAGCCTTATACCCCATATGAAAATTAATACAAGATATACCAGAGTTTGACAGAATAAATCCTTCGTTGTTAAATTAGAACAGTAATTTACGACTAAGCAAATTCAAACAAGATTGTTCAACGGATTTTAGGTTTTTGTCTGTTTTTTCTTTTGTTTTTTCGTAAACAAAGAAAGTTTGAATTCAAATCAAGCTGTTTCGCCTGTAAATGATTAGTCCGCGGCCCGCTGTATTCATGAGAATTAACTCATCTGGCTTTGTCGTTTTGTAAACTTCAAAGGACCGTTTATTTGAATTTTTCAAAAGAAGGTAAAAGAGAGACCCATAATGGGGGTATGAAAGGTTTCTCCCTTATTGAATAGAGATAGGGCTTTATTCGGGATTACAGAAGAATCGTAAACTTTACGTGTTATTTCTCACTCTGAAAGAAATTGGTACTGATTCAACTATTGTTATTGTTAACAACACGCGCTTCCATTGTTTGGTACGGGGGACAGCTGGCTGTCGTGGTAGGGGAGATAGCATCTCTGGAAATAAAGCCTGCATGTATACCAAGGCGCCTTTTGTCAAGCGGTTTTTATGCTGTCTTTATTTACAATCATCCATCTTCATTTACACACAGTGGTTGCGTTTGGTATAACAGGAAACTTAAATAATGTAAGAATATGACATACTTCTTGCACTCAGTGATGTTGTTGCGTAACAAAGGAGAAAGAAATTAAAAAAAGAAACAGGGGGGCAGACAATGGAATACGATGTCGCTCAGTTTCCTGCATAGGATTTAAACTAAACTATTCAGACGTTTGATTTAACGTATACCTATAAAAAATTACTTAATAAATTTCAGAGGAGATTTTCCAGGAAGTTCCTCGCGTCCTGGCAATGACTATCGCCACAAAGTACACCTCACCCGCCCCCAATACACACATGTACGGAGCCAAACATACATACACACACACACACACACCCACACACAACAGGTGTCCATTGAGGTAAGAAACGCTTGTTGAAGATTTGAGCACGACAATGAGTGACCGTTCTGTGACATTGTAGCATATTTAGTAGCACACACACCTGATAATTTCATTCGGTCTTTTTTTTTTCGTCATCTTGGTTTCCCGAAAGGGAAAACTACGGAGTCACTTTTACTGACCTTGCAAAATGGTAAGGCGGACCGCAGATTGCAAAGTCGGCAATGACTATAACACGGATATGCAAAGTCGGTAATTACTATATTACGGTGAGATTCCTTCAAAACGGCAGTATACAAAATCGGAAAACAAATTGAATTAATCAGCTCACACATCCGGACTCCATACATGCTAAGTTCTTCAATACCGCCCTCGTACTTTCAAGGAAACATTTTCCATCTGTAGCGTTGAATTTGCTAGTATCCTCATACTCCCCCACTCCCCCACCCCCATCCGCCGAAACCAACTTTAAAAAGAATTCTCAAACATTGAAAAATATATCTTTATTAAACAATGTCACTATAATCCCCCACTTTCACATATCTTCTTTCAAATAAACGGTCCTAGAGGGGGGCTAACAGAAGACTGGAGACACTAAACTGTTAGCGAGTATTGTGTTAGCCTAGTACTACTATCTATAAGATGCAATTCGGTCAAGGCGCCAAGATGTTGATGAGCCGCAAAAGTTTGATCTTAATAGAGGGCGGCATCCAATTTTAAACGTATTATATTTTTTATCCGATGTTGATAGTAAGTACGGACAAACTGACAATGGGAAACGACAAAATGTAAAAACGAATGTCTGTTGGATTTACATTGATCGAGTTTCAACATTATTTTGCCGAGTATCAATGAAGTTATAGGATGTATTGTAGCAGTACTTTGGTTTGCTTGGGGGGGGGGGGGGGGGGGCACACCCACTAAACCCAACCCAAACACATTTGCAAGTTTTATTTTACATTCAGACAGATGACTCCATTGTTCCAATCTACGAACCCTAACAATAACAAAATACCCCTTAATAATGTAATACATCTGAGGACGTGTTGTTTCTTTTGACGTGACATTGTAATTTCTTGTCAAGTCCTCAGTCAGAATAAAATGTGTTTTTCATTCAGACCGAGGACCCCATTGTTTTTTTTTTCCATTGTTCAAATCCACGTACCCTAACCTTAACAATACCCCATAACAATAGACTTCTTTCGAGGACGTGGTGATCCTTTAGAAATCACATCCGAGGACCTGGAATTCTTTTGTTCAAGTCCTCGGTCAGAATACAAAACAAGTGCACACACACACACGCACACACACACTTCCAACACTGCCTTTTCTCTTCATTCGAATGTCTCATTTTACCGGAAGTTAAACAGCAACTAACTGAATCCACAAAAGTTTGCACAAAATATATGGCAGTTCACTTCCGTGTTCGCCAAGTCGTTACAGAAGTATGTAACGTATCTATGGCAGCGATGCAGTTAATCAACTTTATTTTTAAATAACGTATTGGTCTCTCTCTCCTTCCCTCTCTTTGTCTTTAACCATGTAAACAGATGTCCTTAGCATCCGAGATAACCCGGCCTAAAACTACTAGGACCTCGTACACTCCCTACTCCACCCCACCTCCCCTCTATCACTTTCACATCTCTGCTTCCGAACAGCATAAATCTCTTTCCGGCTCTAAGAAGGGTGTTAGCAATAGACTAATCCCTTAGAAATCATTGTTTCGTTATAAGAGTAATTTAATTCTCAAGACTGTCAACTTAAATTTTGTCAGAACTTCTTGGTCTTTTTGTTCCAAAAATGCGGCGCTGCCTCAAAAAAAAAAGTGATTTTAATAGAGGGCGATATTCAATTTCTGACTGTACGTTCATGCATTCATAGACGAATTAGTTTACTTCGCATGCAGACATATTTACGATTTTAAGTTTTCCTATCCAAAGTCAAACCTATAAGAAGTAAATTACTGTCAGTCTACAGTACTATTTTGATATTTCATCACTATATCTATATTTTCGTGATAATTCGCATATAAAAATCGTCACAGAGTTGTTAATGTTATTTCATTCTAATTCTAATTAACTTTCAGTGAATCCCTCAATAACAGTCATACAAAGCCAATGGTCGAGTGGACCGGACACATTATCCGGGGTTCGATTCCTACCTTCGCCTGATGAGTCCCAAAAGGACGAAACCGGTTGTGTAGTGGAATTTTTCTGGTGTCTTGCTCTTTATTTTTTTACTGTATAAATATATATATATATATATATATATATATATATATATATATATATATATATATATATATATACCGAAAGAGTATCGTTTCAAAAATTAAAAGTCATGTAGGTTACCAGGCTTACTTATTCCATCAGAGCCATGTCACTGTTCACTTTTTCTTGTAACCTTTGCGTAATCGCCTCAGCAATGATATCACAAAATTTCTAAAACAATACAGATCATTGGCTCAACATGTCAAGTTTCGAATAATGCAGCGCTGAGACAATTTCCTATTAAAAAAACAAATAAAAAATAACGCAATCATCAACAATTGTGAGTGAGTATTAGCTCTCTGTTATGAACACACTTTTTATGTTATGGTGGTTAATGGGGTGAGTGAATTGAAACCTAATAGCGCCCTCATTCCGGTCAAGTATTGATATTGATGTGTATATAATACATAACATATATACACAGAGTTAAAGTGAAAATATGTTTTATATATTTATGAACGTATACTCGTAAAAGTATATATAGGCCTAGGTGTTTACATATTTATAAAATTAGGTATTATAGAACTGATAGCCGGATATACCAGAGAATAAGTAACATAATGAAAATAACTACTTTATTCCACAAAAGGTACTCGGAAATGAAAAGAAATAAAAGGCATAAAAAACAAGAACGAATGACAAAGGCAAATATTGTACCAAAAATGAACTGGATAGAATAATAATACTTAGGCGATATTTAAATAAATGGAGAGCTTCTTTCATACAGAGACGAACATTTGTAAAGAGTCGACAATATATTTCAAAATCTGGAGGGGATGGGCATTTTGGGGGTCCACTGGCAGGGGTACCCCACTAATAGAAATTACTGGAAATGCCCATCCCTTACATATAGAGTCCTGGCAATCATTTTCCAGCAGTTTTCAACTGGTTCCCTCATGAGCTGACCTAGGGCAACGAGGGGAGGGGCATTTTGGGGGACCGCTGGCAGGGATACCCCACCAATTAAAATTACTGGAAATGCCCATCCCTTGTATCTGAAGTCCTAACCATCATTGTCCAGTAGGTTTCAAGTGGTTACATCATGAGCTG
The DNA here is from genome assembly GCF_037975245.1 of Apostichopus japonicus. Lineage (NCBI taxonomy): Eukaryota > Metazoa > Echinodermata > Holothuroidea > Aspidochirotida > Stichopodidae > Apostichopus > Apostichopus japonicus. Next base: position 25,541,068 of record NC_092572.1, read on the forward strand.
ACCTAGGCCATCCGTGAGGGGTCAATTATTGATGACTGGCGAAGCTACCCCACCACCAATAAGCACTGGCGATGGCCATTTGTTGCTCTTGGGGCCATACCTGACACATTGTACTTACTTTGATGGGGTTATCAATGTAAGGTGATCTAGTTTAGCTTTTAGGTGAATTTAAAATTGCCCTCACAGCCACACCAACCACAGCAGGTTTGCCAGTGGTCTGGTTTCATATACAGTAATGCACTGTGAACATTGTGATGTACAAGGGCAATTGGTTACCTTCCCAGCTAACCAAACCCTCTGGGCCCCGCTCTAGAAAGAAATGACACAATTTCGTAGGCTACATCGGTAAGACCGAGAGTAAGATTCAAGAGCAGGGACCTAAGACAGTCTAGCCACGAAAGTAAAAGTAAGCCTAGGCCTAACGGTTGTACTCTTCCTCGAGTGCATGTACCTTGAAACTGTTAACGAGTACCACTCGAATAACAAATATTTTGCGAGTACCACGACCCTTTCGTATAGTAGCATAGAGACAGCACATCGAATTTTAGCCCGAAAGCTGACCTCCAAGGCCGATTTATCAATGTAGTTTAGTTTATTTTAGTAGAAAAAAAGGATCAGGAGGGACACTTAAGTCCCCATCAAGGACCCTTTAGAGAGAGAGAGAGAAAAACTGAAGACACAAACACTCAGACCCGATTACAATGCTTAAAGTGCTTGTCCAAAGCATTCTTAAACCCATTGACACTACTTGCAAGTACAACTTTCTCAGGCAAACCATTCCATTCATTCACAACCCCATTAGAAAAAAAGTTAAAAAATATTAATCCTACTATGTGACTTTTGGAGTTTAAGACAATGACCTCTGGTACAACTACTGTTGGTAAACATAAAAAAGTCGGTAAAGGATAAATTGTCGAAACCATATACAATCTTGAAAACCGGGATCAAGTCTCCACGTAACCTCCTAAGCTCCAGTGTGGTGAGATTCAACAGTTGTAACCGCCTATAATAAGGAACACTCTTTAAGGAACTAATCATCCTAGTAGCCCTCCTCTGGACCTTTTCAAGTACTTCCTTATCCTTAGCAAAATGTGGGTTCCAAGCCTGCACAGCATACTCCAGATGAGGCCTAACCAACTGCTTATACAGCCTAACTACGATGTCCTCTTTCAGAAAACTGAAGTTCCTCTTGATCATACCTAAAACCCTATTACCTCTCTTAGCAGCTTCAAGACAATGTTTAGAAGGTAGCAGATATGAGTCAATGTAGTTGCCTAGGTCTCTTTCAACAGAGACCTCCAGTAACTCCACACCATTAAGATTGTATGTAAAATTTTGGTTACTACTACCAATGTGCATTACCTTGCATTTATCAATATTAAAAAGCATTTGCCACCCCTGAGACCAGGAAAAAAACCTTATCCAAATCCGTTTGAAACTTCTCAGAATCGCTTTTGGAAGAGACATCAGAATACAATTTGGTGTCATCAGCAAACTTCTTAGCTGTACACAAAATATCTCCGTCGATGTCATTTATATAGGCAACAAACAACAAGGGACCCAATACAGACCCTTGTGGAACCCCACTAGTAATGTCCTGCCAAGAAGAAGCACCGCCTTTAATTACCACCCCCTGTTTCCTATTACCAAGCCAATTCTCGATCCAAGACAGTAAATTCCCATTACACCCATACTCTTCAGCCTAAGTAAAAGACGCTGGTGGGGAACTTTATCAAAGACCTTCTGGAAATCCAGGAACACAACATCTACAGACTTCTGCCTATTTAGTGAGCTTGTTACATCTTCCATAAACTCAAGGATATTAGTGAGACAAGACCTTTTTTGATAAGAGCCATGTTGAGACTCTCTGATCAAAGACTGACTGCTGAAGTGACAGACCATACACTTTTTAACAATAGACTCCATGACCTTAAAAACAACACTAGTGAGGCTAACGGGCCTATAATTACAGGGCTTAGACTTATCACCCTTCTTGAAAATTGGGGTAATATTAGCACATCTCCAGTCCTTAGGAACATAACCTTCCTTCATAAATTTACTAAAAGCCAGAACGCAGAAATGGTGTGCAAAAGTCTTCAACAAATACGGATGGATTGCATCCGGTCCAGAAGCTTTAGAAACATTTAGACGAAGCAGCTCCTTTAAGACAACCTCATCCGAAACTTAGACCGTATCCAGTTTAGGCCTATACTACTCATATCTTCCCTTGTAAAAACCGACACAAAATAGTTGTTCAAAGATCTGCAAGATCCTGACTATCAGTAATTATACTATCAGCCTGTGGTACCCTAAGAGAAACAATTGCATCTTTAACTTTCTGCTTTGACCTGACATAAGAAAAGAAGGCCTTTGGGTTATCCTTAATTTTTTAGGGCAATGCCATTTCCAAATTTAATTTTGCATCAGAGACTAAGCATTCTACCTTCAGCTGATGAATTTTAAACTTGGCCAAAAGAGATTCAGATTTAGTCCTCCTAAAACAACTTCCACATTCTACGTTTTTGCCTAATTGCACATCTAACTTTCTTATTCACCCAGAGAGGCATACTGCTTTTACGACGACGTTTCTTCCACGGAACATGATTTTCCATAATGACCTTTAATTTATCAGCTAAACAAATCTAAGACTGAGAGGCACTTATATCTCTAAACAAATTAATCCAATCTGTACCCTTTAGTAAAGTTTCAATTGCCTCTGTATCTGATCTCGAAAAATCAGAACTTTTTCCTCGCTAACAGAATTTACGACTTTGCAAACAACATCAAAAGCTAGTATATCATGATCACTAGTTCCTAGTTTTCCTAGACCCGTCAAATCAACAACATTGCTTGGATGAGAACTCAAACAAGATCCAGGATGTTATCCCCCTAGTAGGGAAAGTAACATGTTGATGTAAAAAGCAATCTTGCACAACATCTAGAAAGTAACTACCCTTCCTACTACTGGAACCATCTATCCAATTAATGTACACTTCCTTCAGCGGACCGACGGTGAGAAACCGTTCGCTTGCTATCTGAGAGGCTACTTTATTATCCCTTGAACGTTTCCACGACGGCTTTTATACATTGTACTTCATTTGTTTTTCCTCTTTGATATTTATGCACCGGTGTTGTTTTAACACCCGGGCGCAAAGCTGGTTGCTCCGAGCGGCTTGAGAGGGGTTGGGGGTTGAAACGGATTGCACAACTTTGAGGCAGTGTTGTAGCGTTTCGTCATGTCGATAGAAATTGCGCAATTGTTGCAGAAAACACGAAGTCAAAATAATATAGTAAAATCTACGAAAACCGGAAATTTCGTAACAGCCGACGTGCTCGCTGAGTATACCTTCTTAATATGACAACCCTTATAACAGCATATTTAATTTGCTATAAGCCAACGTTTGGCTACGCCACACCGTATGTCAACCCGTACATAGAGATATCATATATCACACAACAGGCAGAATTTCAGCGTCTTGGTAAGGAAGAGGTCAACTTACCATGTATTGTATCTCCCAGGCCTACGCACAATAATAGGTTTAACCACATACAAGTGACAGAAAAGAAGCCGGTGTTTAAAATATATAGTAATATTGCTTATGTTATTACAGATGGACAATATTTTGAACTTTATCAACAGCAGTAGATTACTATTAGATGTTATTTTCGTGTCTGTTCTGCCGGCCTGAGCTTATTACATTTATGCAGTAAGACTAACTGGTACAAGCTCTTTACAACAAAGGGAAAAAACATGGTACCTAACGACACGTCGTATCACTTTGATAGTCTGGGACAAAGGATTTTCGTTGCAATTATTTTAGGCGTCGTTTGCATACTTGGCGTCTTTGGAAACGGTCTCGTCATTTTAGCCTGTCTTGTTTCACATCGCCTTCGAGACGCGACCAATGTCTTCGTAGTCAATTTGGCGATCGCTGATTTCTTAACTTGTCTTTTCACACCAGCAAATATCATTGCATTGATTGGTGTACATGAAGTTCCAACTCACGGGAGCACCTTTGACATATTCTGTACAATCGGCGCTGCAGTAACTTACATATCAATAGGTGTTAGTCTTTATACTTTAGCTTCCCTTGCAGTTATACGGTTTATATTATTGACGAAATCTGTCACAACTTACGGTCGATTATTCAGTAGCAAAGTCGTCATAATATCATGGATCATGCTTCTATGGTTCATACCCGCTATTATTGTGCTATTACCAGTTTTGCGAAATGTCGACCACTTAGGCTACGACCCTACTTACCACTCGTGCTCAGATCGTCAGACCGAGAACTCCATTGACGAACGAACCAAAGACATTGTCCTAGCTGTTGGATTCTTTCTCATACCCGGATTAGTGTTATTTATCTCGTATTGCAAGATTTACAAACATGTCATGATCAACGTGGACATTTTGAAAGCCAAGAAAGGACAAACAGGAGTGATAACCATGAAGGATATCAAACGAATCAGTAAATCGATGGAACTGGCGAGGTTTGTAGGTCAATTATATATTCTTGTCGACAGGTTGGGTATGAGTCGGAGTAGGTTTAGGGGTTGGGGTAAGGTTAGAAGCAGACGGTTGGAGTGATTATAGAGACTTAACATTGGTGTTCTAGTTTTGGTATTAGAATGATCTGAAAAGACTAAATGCATGTTGTATTGTACTTTTTGACGAATACGTTGTGCAATATTAGTGGTAAGTGCAAACGGCGAGAAAGTTTTCATAACATTGGATACTAGTCCTATGTCACGTTTCCCAGTCACTCTATGAATGGATTGTAGCTTAATGCTGTAATGTTCTTTTACCACAGATTTGTGTTGCAACCGTATATAGTCTACGGACGTTATATAAAACCAGAGTTAGAGATCCGGTTGTATCGAAAGTAGAAGTTCACCGAGAGTTGAGTGCCTATTATAAAATCAAATGTGTTGTCAGACTTGATTTTGCGATAATTAAGGTACAGGGTATATTTGTAAACGGAAGTAGGTTTAGTGGCTCTTTAACATGAAAAAGAGGATATAATGGGCTTAATGGAAGATATGTATGCTGCATAAAAATGGGAAAAGTTCGACCTTTCAGTTATAAATGTAAATACCTAAAACGAAACCCGGGTAAAACAGAGAGCTGAAGTGCTTCTGTCCCTGATCTTGACGATCGATGAAAAAACAGCCTTTTAGGTTTAACCATTTTATACCTCCAGAATGAGTCATGTCATGCCATTTCTGAGAGGGAAGTGTGGATGGGGAGGGGGGGGGGGTTGGCGTTATATCCTCCGTCCATGCCGCCAAAGTAAAGTAAATGACCTTTATGATACTACGTAACTCGAGAGCATTTCATAATAACCGTTTCATTCCCTATTGGCTTTTCAAAAGATGCTCTACTTAAGACCAAACGATGCTATCGGGTACAGGGCTTTTTAAAAGAGCAGTTGCTATTGAACTACAAACTTCCCTGACAATTGTTTTGTAATCTGTTATTTATAGTATCTTCTCTTTTGCTACATACACTCTTTGACCTTAAGATAAAGTTTTTTATATCTGTCTTCGTCAAACAGTTAAGGTTAAGAAATATGATTATGTGGTCCTTAAAATGTATCGATCCATCGTATCATTTTCCAAATCAGTTAATATGTTTTCTCCGTTGTTTGCCTTTCTTCATGAAGCGTTTCTTGTGACAGTATTCCTCGGATTTCCCTACCGGGTACACCAGTCTCCGGCCGTTATCGGAAAAATCCAGGAGGAAGAGGAATCGTCAAGACTAATCTATCGAGACGACAGGTCAAGATTACCAAGAATCTCTTCTACGTCCTGTGCGCTTTCATGGTCTGCGTCACCCCTTACCTGATTCTCCTCATCTTTGACGATACATTTCTCGCACCTTTTGCTCCTTATGCAGCTTGCTTCCTCATCACCAACTCCTGCATCAACTGGATGATATACGCAACCAAGCATCCCCACTTCAAAGAAGTCTTCAAGTGTCTTCTTTCGTGTAACTGGAAGGATATTCCAGAGCCCGTCAGGTGGTGGTGGTGGTACAGAGATTAACAGTGGCAGCTAGTATTTTTTTTTAGAGATTAGAAAGATTTTGCTTCGGTCACAAAAGCATCATTGTGTCCACTTGGCGAATGAGGGAAGTTGCTGAGCTTTGCTACTTTCAAAGATAAGCCATACCTGACCTCGCACATGCCTGAGATAAAATTGTAAACTCCATCAGTTTGATGGTCTTCTTCCTCCAAAGACCCTCTAGATTCAATGTACCGTCTATGACTCGCATACAAGTTTCCAGTGTAAAAATAGTCTCCAAGTGCACTGTTTCATGAATATTATGGATCTCGTCCGGCGATGATGAACGCTAATGGATGCAGGTGACATAGGAGAAGGGTAAGGACTGGGTTGCAACTGACTCAGGCGAAATATTGGGTCTTCAATTACCAAAAATGTATCCAGTTTGGCACATTCTCAAAGTACTATAGTTTCATCTCAGTGGATTATCTTGTGCCCAAATACATTATTTTAAACAAAATCCTCGCTACTTCAAAACCCAAAACAAACATTGGCTATTGGCGCCCGACCTCTACGCCAACTGTGTTACAAAAACGTGCATGGGGCGCGTTTTCTGACGGAAGTCGTCAGATTCAAAAATCGAACAACGATCCATGTCATATATTCTAGATAGCAAAATTATACTTTTCTCCCTCAATTTTTTTTGCGAATGAAGGTATATTGTGAGCGTTATGTATGATCTCAGCTGAACAGTATTAGGCGTAATTACATTAACCGCCATGTGGATACCCAAAACAGAAGACATATTTATTTTTGTTATTTATTTTTCTTTTAAATTATATATATTGTCGCAACGTAATTTCAATAACCCATTGGATATGTGAATAGAAAATGCAGACTATATTTCTCATTTTCTATTGAGAGATTAATCCAAGAAGGTGATTATTGGCCTATTCATTTTACACAAATTGAAATAAGTGATTACAACAGTGATTTGCTACTGGGAAGTAATGCCGCATATGAACGAGCTAATGTACCATGCATTGTTACAGTTGGAACTAATATACAGCTGTATGGTAGTAAGCAAATATCGTTCCGTAAAAGCATTTTAGTTCTCTTTCTTCATATTCAGAATATAGGTTATATATTGATAGTCTTTATCATTTGTAATTCGTAGTGTATAATCAATAATACTTAGTATTAAAGAGAATAAAAACAAATATATCATGTTATACAGTGTTGTGTTTTTCTTGATTACTTCCTTGTTCAAACCTGTTGAGTTGCGAGTTCATAATCGGAGATATTTCTTTTCTAGTGTTTGAGTCAAAGTACACGTTTCTTATCAACCTCTCAATCTATCAATCTATCAAGCTATCAAGCTATCAATCCGAAAGGAGAGAGAAATAGATCTGATGCGATTTGACCGTTCATTACTGTAATAACAGCGTAGGCTATAAGATTTATATTTAACAAAACAACTGTTTAAGTATAAGTAATTAGCAATATATTCATCTTCTCTAATGACGTCACACTTATTTCAAGGAGATTCCATAACCTTATACAAAATCAGTTACTTACACACACCACGATGTTTGAGTAACACAGCCTTGCAATCATTTTCAGTCTCGTAGCCATGCCGTTGCACAGGGTTCGTTCTCCTCCCCCCCCCCCCCCTTTGCCAATCTAAGCCATCATCATGTGAAACACTTTTCTCTTAACTAGACATGTGCATTATGCCTCTCCTCAAACCGTCGGTGCTCCTCCAACTCAGATGCATTACACTACACTGCGCATCATATTACACAGGGGTTAAAACTGAGAAACAGTGCCTCTGTATACATATGTCAGGTTGTAGTGACCGAGCAGTAACAGAACAAACTAAAACACATGCAACCAACAAAGAATGACACAAGACAAGTTGACAGCTTGGATGCTGGAGGAGCTCTGGTTTGTATTATCCTCTTGTAACATCATCTCCAACATTCATAACAAATTAACACTAACATAAACCAACACCCTAGTATAATACAATCCTATTGGTAGGTGGAAGACCACTGACCACTCCCACTAGGTCATTCCATCTCTCACAAACATCTACACCTGTATAACATGTGATCACACCAGAGTGTGTGCACCTGGGTACTCTCCAATTGACCTGGCTATAACAACTTCCAAACATAACTCAACTTACAGTGTAAACAATAGACAGAATACCAACAATGCCATAGATGGCTATCCTCAGTGGACTAGAACAAACAGTGACCAGAATAGTCTAATAAATGCCAGCAAGTACAATAGACTGGCCAAAGATAGGATAAATAAGCTAGGACCCTACAAGGTCTTGCAACAAACAATTCCAAATTTAATGAGAGAAATATTCGAAGAATAAGTTTACTTCAAATTGAAGTTTTGGCACTAACTGAAAACAAGAAAAACGTCGTATCTATATATGACCAAGATGTAATGATGATTGTTACGACCATTATGATTTTGAAAAGTTACTCCCACCATTGACGTACTGACCACGAGAATGTAACTTGGCAAAATTCAATAAGCTAAAAGGTCAAACTGAAGTTTATTTTTCCATGGGTCCAAAAATTGAAATGAATCCTGCATGATGACGGGCCTGATAATTATCCCGCGGTTGATGAAACACATTCATCCCGAAATTGTTCTTAAAATGACCTTTAATATGCCAGGGCTCATATGAGGACCCATTTGGTACTGATGAGATCAATTTCATTTTCAGTTTTGACATTAGTTCCTCAAATGCACCCCCCCCTCCCCCAAAGACAATAGGAAACATAACCCTTTAAAGTCTACAAGTAAGATGTTAACAATGTTGACAAATTTGCCAAGGATAGATGGTGAAAGACCGTTTTTTGTTTGGTTTACTTAAAAAAAACAATGGATTAATTTTATTAATTTAAATTCCGAGGAGCATTCCAGATCTTAGGCATATTGTTAAGCTCCAAAACTGGATGGAACAGGCAATGAAAGATTACTGGTGCTCAATTCCATCTTTTCACTAATTTCTCAGTTTCACTGTTTGCACATCAGAACCAACAAATCTGCCTAAAGCCATTCTATAACATCTCCATCGGTTACCCTGCCATGGCATTCATTGCCACGGCTCAGTCATTCAACTTAATTGTTAAGCGCAAGTAAATAATACACATCTTATTAAACATAAGAGTCGAAGGATGGAGTTTTACTTCGTATCGTTATAAGCGCTTTTACAAGGAACTCAACTATCAAACAAGTAACCCAAGACCACATTGCGGGTATAATCTAGTGTAGTATCTTGAATAGCATTGACAAGTTTTGAGATTATGGAACAATATGAAATGAAGGCGTGGTTTGCATATTTGAGACTACAAAACTACATAGTATCTGATGAACTAAGATGTGGAAAGATTGTACCTTCTTGGTTCTTAGTATGAGTTACATACTGTACTGAGATAGATTGGTTAAAGAATTACAATAATAACCTTTACCCTCCTTATATACAAATTGGAAAACATAAAACAAAATGGCATGCAATATGCAGTTACACTATTAACAAAATGGTAGATCAGCATTGAAAATAGAAAAAAAACATAAATAATATGAGACAACTTTTGGAGGCTGCAAATCACAACATTGGCTGCTTGCTCTTGGAGAACGACACGATATCATTGTTTTTGTATCAGTAAAATACCCCATTGGCATATTGAGGAGTATCTAGTCTGAAAACTTTTTTTCACCAGTTGAGAGTTTACAAACCTTATGAATAGTCAATGAGACTAAACGCAGTTAAGCCCTTTCTAAAGTCTGCAGTGACGAGGAAATGATAATCTATAACCCGGCACTTTGTAATATAATCTCACATACTAGAAAGAGCCATAAGTTATTTGATCTTGTTATCAAGCCATACCACAAAGTCAAACCCTTCTCCAATACTAAACGTGTACAGAAGATTACGTTTTTAAGGGTAGAGGAGAAAGCATGTCGGTACCATGCATGGAAGGTGTGGACGATTTGAAAAAAAATCATGATAACATAAACATATATGTATTACAATGGTAGAATTTGGGGAAACCTGTCAAATTCCAAAAAGACCATCACTGTATAATTCGAATGCAACGGTATGTTTAAAACCTATGATGATGATGATCTTAGCGGATATATTATGACGTAAAGCATTGGATGGTGATTTTAAGAACATATACGACAATAATGATGATTTTAGCTGACATATTATGATGCAATGCATTGAATGGTGGTTGTAAGAACATATGCAATGATGATGATGATGATGATCTTAGCGGATATCTTATGATGTAAAGCATTGAATGGTGATTGTAATAACATATACGACAAAAATGATGATTTTAGAGGACATATTATGATGCAAAGCAATGAATGGTGGTTGTAAGAACACATGCAATGATGATGATCTTAGCGGATATGTAACGATGCAAAGCATTGAATGGTGATTGTAAGAACATATACTATGATGATGATATTAGCGGATATCTTATGATGCAAAGCATTGAATGGTGATTGTAAGAACATATACGATGATGATGATGATCTTATCGGACATTTTATGATGCAAGCATTGATAGGTGCACAAGAACATATATGATGATGATGATGATTATCTTACCGGATAACTTATGATGCAAAGCATTGATAGGTGATTATATAAGAACATCTACGATGATGATGATCTTAGGGGATATGTTATGATGCAAAGCAGTGAATGGTGATAGTATAATAACATAAACGACGACGATGAAGATATTAGCGGACATATAATGATGCAAAGTATCGAATTGTGATTGTAAGAACAAATACTAGGATGACTTAAAACACTAAACTAATATAGTTTATCAAAGGTTACGTAACTGTTAGGCAAATCTATCTTCGTGAGGAAGAACTGAATATAAATAATAAGCAAACTTAAAGGGGGAAAAAGGCAATCCAATAAATATTGTTATTAAATTAGATAACGGATTCAGTCTGTTCTATGGAGTTTGGAGTTAGTAATACCCTGTTCTATCCATGCCGTATCGAAGTTTAGAAAGCGACGAGTGCAGTGTGTAATTAACTGCATCCTTTCTGATTCAAGACCTACAGTCCGAGGACAGTAACGACGAGTTGCAAAAAAGTTAACATATCTTCGTATTTTTAATGATATCTTTGAGCGTATCATACGAATCTTCCATGGTGGTACATCTCTAGTCATTCTATCTCTGCTATACGGCCATAGAATGAGTAGACGTGTACAGAGGGTACTGGTATATGAACTGGACATTCCTTCTCTATTGGCTTACGGGGAAACCGACAGCTAGCCGGCCTCTACATTACCACGACCTTTGAATTTCCACACTTCAGAGACTTTAACTGCATAGCTATAGTATACATATTTTCTTAAACTCAACCTTTGACTGCAATTGTGTCTTAGTATAAGCCTACATCAAATACTATGATTTTTTATTGTTTCAAAGTCAAATATCACACCAGAGTGCCCTTAAAGCGATATCGCGTTGACAGATTATGCGGCACTTATATATGTAAAAATATTTGACACTGTTAGTTGAAAACACCAATATTTTAACTCTTAAATGTTTATATTTATATTTATATCTATATATTTATTTATTTATTGGATGTAAATATATATATATATATATATATATATATATATATATATATATATATATATATATATATATATTTATTGGATGTATAAATAGATATATAGGGACCTAAGACACCATAGCAGCAAATGTTCTTCAAAGGCTTGTTCAATAATTTCGTTATTGTGCTACTCTGAAAAGTAACAAGCTATGACTGCGTCATTATCGGGATTCTACAATTCCATGTGTTTGAACTATCTCTGCATATTTATTGATGGAAATAAAAACAACCAATGAAAACGAAACTAACTAATGTCAGTTGGGTTTAAATAAGCTGGATGTGTTTTTTTTACAGGAAGGTATATCGTCACAATAAAAGGTGTATATACTTTCACCTATCATACAGGTCTATGAAAGCTATATAACGGCATTAACGTTTGATTCAACCAGCACTTTTTTTTTCAATAAAATGGAGGACGTAGTATTTAATTGAAAACGTTAAGCAGATATACTAACACAATTTACAGGTAGGACATCGTACGCATTAATCGTTTTTACGAGATGAGAAACTTCCTGGTCTCATACCTTGTTATATATATATATATAATTGATCTTTCAATCTCAGAGAAATTTAACAAGATTTAATTACAGCATAAATTCGTCAGACATGATACGGATTGATGAATGGGAGGAGACATTACACTATTAAAAAAGGCTTAAGTCAATATTAGTCTATTCTGTTGAGATTGACCTCTGTACTCCATTAGCTGTACGTTGCTTGTTTGCGTTGAAATATTGTCTTAAAGAAACGTCTGCTAAGAGACAGGCGTTATATATTATAGCTTATAACTTTGTTCTCTGAGAGAGAAAACAAAAAGCAGCAAATGAATGGAAGCAGTGAGCGAGGTCCACCATTATATCAACAAAGTAACCTCCAGCTGATATATACTAAAGCCGTGATATAAAAACAAATTGCTGAACTTGATTCATGCAAAGGATAATTAACCATAGATGCCGTTCAATTTGTTTTCTATTGGAATTCTCGTTGAATGCAAAACGAATGAAACCTCTATACCGCGTTACCAGCAATCTGTTAGATATATCTGAGTGAGTATTCGTGCTATTCGCAGTTTGGAAAGTCCCAGAAAAGAAAATCAACACAGCACAGACTGATGTTGCAGTTTTAATGGCATGCATGTTGTCTCAATGAATGAAGTTTTGTGTCGGTTAACTGTTCTGCACCGTAACTTACATTGTTGCACATGACACAGTCGACCGTAATACCTGTAATACCAAATTGTATAAAAGTGATATCGCTATGCTATGTTTTGCTATAGTTTGACGTATTGAGGGAGGCAGAAACGTCTCAGATTGAGCAGAGAACATCGCTATACCCTACCAGAAACATAGTTATGTAAAAGATAAAAACAAAGTTTAATAACTCTCTTTTACTAACAGTCGCGAATGTGTGGAGCCTAGCCGAACTGTGCTCTCGTGTGTAACCTAACGGTATAGTAGATGATATCTGGATGAAACAAAATGGCGGATATGGAAACAACAACGCTTACAACCACGGAGGCACCGTACGAGTTTGACAGCTATGGGCAGCGACTTTTCATAGCTTTTGTGCTAGTTCTGGTGTTTCTCTCTGGTGTATTCGGGAACGGACTCGTGGTTGTTTCCGTTCTTCTCTCTCGACGACTCCGTAATGTTACAAATATATTCGTCGTGAACCTTGCTGTTGCTGACCTTTTAGCATGTACATTTTTACCAGCCACAATTATCGCGCTTTCGAGTCCCCATAGCTGGCCATTCGAGAGCCAGTTGTTCTGTACCTCTGCCTCTATTGTTATTTACGTCACCATTGGTGTCAGCCTATACACCCTAGCATCTATCGCCGTCAATCGATGTGTCCTGATCACACAGTCTGTCGAAAGGTATCAGAGAATTTATGGAAACAAGTCCATCGTGATCGGTATCATCACCTTCCTCTGGGCCTTTCCAGCGGCATTGGTACTGATACCATTCGTAATGGGGATGAACGAACTTGGTTATAACAGTAAATACCATTCGTGTACCGATACTGTTTCTGAAGAACAAGGAGAATCAGCCGAGAAAGTATATGACTTATTGCTGGCGGTAGGGTTATTTCCCGTACCGACCATTTTGTTATTTGTATCTTACTGGAAGATTTACAGCCACGTGCTGTCACATGCTAAGAAACTACAGGCGAATAAAGAAGAATCCGATGCACTGTCGATGTCGATAGATTCCACTAGGCCCACCCCTTATGGAGAAAAGACATACGCAGCAGGGTAAGATTCTGTTAATTCCAAAATGTTTTCTTTAAAAAAGAAAAGAAAAGAAAAGAAAAACCATATAGATATATTTAAAAAAGTTATAGCGTACTCGTATAGCGTAGCTGCATAGTTACGTGTACTTGTTCTCAACCTCAGTAACTGTACTCATCCTCGAAGAACTTTCAATAGTAATGGAAGAATTAATGGAACAGAATGCACCTAGAGCCGTATCCACTCATATTGATAATTATAACAAGTCTGGGATATACAGATTAGATTGACTGCACTTCATATATTACCTAGAGTTGTGATGTAGTACTATAGGAATTAATGGAACAGAATGTACTTAGAGCCTTATCCACTCATACTGATACTTATAACAAGTCTGAGATATACAGATTAGATTGACTGCACTTCATATATTACCTAGAGTTGTGATGTAGTTCTATAGGAATTAATGCAACAAACTGTACTTAGAGCCTTATCTACTCATACTGATACTTTTAACACATCTGATATATATATATATATATATATATATAGATCAGACTGACTGTAGTTCATATATTTCCTAGAGTTGTGATGTAGTACTATAGGACTTAATGCAACAGAATGTACTTAAAGCCTTATCCCTCATACTGATACTTATAACAAGTCTGAGATACATAAATCAGTATGAATGTAGTTCATATTTTATCTAGAGTTGTAATGAGTTATCTCATTCCAAGTTTTTTGTCTCGGGTAATTTATGTTTCTCAAGCATATGAGGAAGACATTTCACAAGTAAGATCTAATATATTATTTAAAGGAGAGTAGGTTAATCGAGTCGTGCACGGCAAACAGTTGTCTGATGATCGAGTCGTGCACGACAAACAGTTGTCTGATGATCGCTCAACGCGTGTAACAACTACTAGTGTTCCACTAGTCTCAACATATATATATATATATATATATATATATATATATATATATATAGAAATAACGGAAATAACCGAAAATAACGGAAATATATATATATATATATATATATATATATATATATATAGAAATAACGGAAAACTGTTAAACAACTATGCTGCATTTAGAGAAAGGCTGGATTCCGTGTGAGATACAATAATGACATTAGGTAAGTAATTGGAAGCAAAACAGCCAATGTTTGCTTTTGGCTGAGCTATCGAGCAAAACTAGCTCTTCTTCCGTGCATGATCAACGAAAGTGACAAGAGGTAGCAGGAAAAACTATTTTATAGAGAATAATATCGGCATGGTTGTGAAGTCAAAGCGACTTACTGATTTCTTCTGGATTTAGCAGAAGTTTTTGAAAATCGGATTATTTCAATCCGTGTCGGATTAGTTTAATCCGATTCCGTCGTAATTGCAAAGGAATTGTTTTGGTTTATCTGGGACGGCAAATGTTTAAACCGATTGGTGCTGTAGTCTTTAGATTTAGTTCCCAAAAATGTTCTTTTCCGTTCCTAGATTTATCTGTCCAAGAATCGGTTTGGTCAATGGCAATAACACGCAAATTCTCAATTGCATGATTTTAGAGATTGAAGTGATTTCCAACCGGTTGAATGAACTTTTTTGTTTTGATCGCTGAAATATTGCAGTAGATGAGGTAAAATGACATTTTTGGATAGGCAGTATATTTTATGCATAATTTAGAATGTGAGTTTGGTTCGGTTGCTTTGAAAGGCCCCAGTCGAATCGACAAGTAAGCACGTTTTGCAATTGTGTGTACAAGGAAATGATCCTGTAGTTTCTGTTTTGTTTTCCCCTAACGGGGTGTCATCCTGAAAGGATGCCCGAACTAGAATATCCCGTAGGTTACTGGGTCTTGTAAAAGCGATGACAGGTAGTTCTGAGAAAACGGATTTCGGGCGTTCGGTGCCTTGAAGTAGGTGAAAATTTTTCTGAATGATATTAGCCAGTGATGGGAGACCAGGGTGGAATTCAGTAACCAATGGTACCCTTTTGGAACTGGTTTGACGAGTGTTGTACGTCAATGTTTCGGTACGGGGTTTGCTTTTAGCTTTTTTGATGGCATTTTCAATAGTACCCCGAAAATACTGTCTTTTTAAGAGGTGATGTGACAGTTCTTTAGTGCAGGAATCAAAATCGACTTCAGAGGAGCAAATGCGTCGAATGCGCAACGCTTGACTTTACGGAATATTTCTGGTACAATGACGTGGATGGCAACTGCTTGGTAAAAGGTAGTTGTGCTTGTTCGTGTGTTTATTGAACAAGTCTGTTTTGAGTGAACCATTTTGTAGGGTCACAATGGTGTCCAGGAAGTGAACGTCATGTCCAGAGATAGAAATTCTTTCTAGAGGTTTCCCATAAAGATGTTGGCAAAAGACGGTGCCAGTTTGGTACTCATTGCGGTGCCATGAATTTGGAAGTAGTGCTTGTTGCCAAATACCAGACTATTGCTGGTCAAGATTAGTTGCATTAATTCGGCCAGTTCTTTCTTCGTGGGGTTTTGCCACGTTTCGATTTGAATGCTTTTGTGCAGGCCAAAATGCCCTCTTCGTTAGGGATATTTGTGTATAACGAAGACACATCCAAGGTAACTAACAGAGTAGATGGGGGAAGATTTTTTATTTCCCCAGTTTTCCAGATTAAATCCGTAGTGCCGTGCACATAGGACGGTAGGGCCGAAACAAGAGGTTGGATGAAAAAGTCCACGCATTTGGATTTTTGTCAGTCGCTGTTCCATTACCCGATATTATGGGCCTCCCGGGATTGCCTTTTTTTGTAAATTTTTGGCAGAAAATAAAAGCGACCAGGTTTTGGGTTGTTTTCAAGGAGGTTTTGGCCTAACTTGCGGTCAATGGAACCGTTAGAGACTATCTTTTGGATGACTCTTTTCACGTTTTGTGTGATTTCTTGAGTAGGATCAGAATCCAGGAGTTTGTAATGTAGGGGGTTGCCGAGTAGTCTTTTGGCTTCCTCTCTGAAGAATTGTTTGCCCATATCGACAATTGCAGAACCCTTGTCGGCTGGCTCGATGACAATGTCATCGCGCTCCGGAGTTCATTGATAGCCTGTCTCTCAGTTTTGTTGAGATTGTCGCGGAAGTCTGGGGCAGAGATCTGTGTTTTTACATCCTCTTCAATTGTCGAAATAAATGATTCAAGCGGCGCACAATGGGCCTTGGGCGGATCCCACGAGTTTTTTGGTTTAAAATTGGAATGCAAGTCGTTGGTTTGTTGCGTGGTGTTATTGCTATTTTCGGCACCAAAAAAATCACGGAGACGTAAGCGTCGATAGAACATATTTAGGTCAAGAGAAAGTTTCTGAGCGTTAACTTGCCGTGGTTTAGGGCAAAAATTTAGACCTTTGGAGGGTAGGTTTGTTTCTCCTACCGGGAGTTGGCACTCAATGGTAACAACTGCACTTTTGGTGGTGTTGCATGCGGTCTGTATCTCTTTGCGACGGAATCTGCGAGACCTGGTTCTTTTTGAGGTTTCAAGTTGGGTTTCACCAGAAGACTTAAATACCTCTAATTGAGTGACAATATCTCTCTTCAATTTGTGAAATTGTCTTGAAGCTAGGGTGTGTGAGAGGTTCAAGCATATTTTGGAAATGGAGTCAAGCTTTCTTTCGAACTCGTTCTTGGGGAGTTCTTTTTGCAGTTTTCTGGTTTTGGATCAATTTGCTGGCTAAGTTCGTGAATGGTTTTGCGGCAAATACTTATTTGCACAGTCATTAATTCAAGCGAAGCATTCTTAAGGAAGCCTTTCCAATTGGCAAAGCTGTCGCTATCAGAAAGTGGTTATCCAGCACGGACCTTGATTTTCAGTCCCTTTGGTACCGTTTTGGTTTTTACGGTATAGACTGTAGTTTTTACGATGTAGTCTGTGTTGGATAGGTGACAACGTCACAATAAAAGGTGCACTTTCACCGATCATACAGGTCTTTGAAAGCTATATAACGTCATAACATTTTATTCAACCAGCACTTTTGTTTTTTCAATGAAATGAAAGACGTAGTATTTTAATTGGAAACGTTAAGCAGGTATAGTAACACAATTTACAGGTAGGATATCGTACGCATTAATCGCTGAGAAACTCCCTGGTCTCAAACCTTGTTATTATTGCACTTTCAATTGGAGCGAAATTTAACAAGTTTTGATTACAACATAAATACGTCAGACATAACACGGGTTGATGAATGGGAGGAGAAATACCACTATGAAAAATATTATTCTATCTCTTGAGATTGGCCTCTGTACTCCATTAGCTGTGCGTTGCGTGTTTGCGTTGAAATATTGTCTTTAAGAAAAGATTGTTAAGAAACACGCGTTATATATTATATCCTATTAACTTTGTTCTCTCAGAGAGAGAGAAAAAACAGCAAATGAACGGAGGCAGTGAGCGAGGTCCACCATTATATCAACAAAGTAACCCCCAGCTGATACTAAAGCCGTGATATAAACAAAATTGCTGAACTTGCTTCATGCAAAGGATAAGTAACCATAGATGCCGTTCGATTTGTTTTCTATTGGAATTCTCGTTGAATGCAAAACGAATCAAACCTCTATACCGCGATACCAGCAAGCTGTTAGATATATCTGAGCGAGTATACGTGCTATTCGCAGTTTGGAAGTTCCCAGAAAAGAAAATCAACACAGCACAGACTGATGTTGCGGTTTTAATGACATGCACAGTAACTTACATTGTTGCACATGACACAGTCGACGGTAGTACCAGTAATACCAAATTGTATAAAAGTTATATCGCTATGCTATGTTTTTCAATAGTTGGACGTATCGAAGGAAGCAGTAACGTCTCAGATTGAGCAGAGAACATCGCTATACCTTACCGTAGTTATGCAAAAGATAATAAAAAAGTCTAGTAACTCTCTTTGACTAACACTCGCGAATGTGTGGAGCCTAACCAAACTGTGCTCTCGTGTGCAACCTAACGGTATAGTAGATGATATCTGGATGAAACAAAATGGCGGATATGGAAACAACAACGCTTACAACCACGGAGGCACCGTACGAGTTTGACAGTTATTGGCAGCGACTTTTCATAGCTTTTGTGCTAGTTCTGGTGTTTCTCTCTGGTGTATTCGGGAACGGACTCGTCATTGTTTCCGTTCTTCTCTCTCGACGACTTCGTAATGTCACAAATATATTCGTCGTGAACCTTGCTGTTGCTGACCTTTTAGCATGTGCATTTGTACCGGCCTCAATTATCTCGCTTTCGAGTCCCCATAGCTGGCCATTCGAGAGCCAGTTGTTCTGTACATCTGCCTCTATTGTTATTTACGTCACCGTTGGTGTCAGCCTATACACCCTAGCATCTATCGCCGTCAATCGATGTGTCCTGATCACACAGTCTGTCGAAAGGTATCAGAGAATTTATGGAAATCAATCCATCGTGATCGGTATCATCATCTTCCTCTGGGCCTTTCCAGCGGCATTGGTACTGATACCATACGTAATGGGGATGAACGAACTTGGTTATAACAGTAAATACCATTCGTGTACCGATACTGTTTCTGAAGAACAAGGAGAATCAGCCGAGAAAGTATATGACTTATTGCTGGCGGTAGGGTTATTTCCCGTACCGACCATTTTGTTATTTGTATCTTACTGGAAGATTTACAGTCACGTGCTGTCACATGCTAAGAAACTACAGGCGAATAAAGAGGAATCCGATGCACTGTCGGTGTCGATAGATTCCACTAGGCCCACCCCTTATGGAGAAAAGACATATGCAGCAGGGTAAGATTCTGTTAATGCCATATTTTACTTTAAAAAAAAGAAGAAAAAAAAAACATATAGAGATATGAAACAAGTTATAGCGTACTCGTATAGAGTACTCGCATAGCTATGTGTACTTGTTCTCAACCTCATGGAATTGTACTTATCCTTGAAGAACTTTCAATAGTAATGTAAGAATTAATGCAACAGAATGTACTTAGAGCCGTATCCACTCATACTGATACTTATAACAAGTCTGATATATATGTAGATCAGACTGACTGTAGTTCATATATTTCCTAGAATTGTGATGTAGTACTGTAAGAACTAATGCAACAGAATGTACTTAGAGCCTTATCCACTCATACTGATACTTATAACAAGTCTGAGATATATATAGATCAGACTGACCGTAGTTCATATATTTCCTAGAGTTGTGATGCAGTACTATAGGAATTAATGCAACAGAATGTACTTAGAGCCTTATCTACTATTATTGATACTTATAACAAGTCTGATATATATATATAGATCAGACTGACTGTAGTTCATATATTACCTAGAGTTGTGATGTAGTAATGTAGGAATTAATGCAACAAACTGTACTTAGAGCCTTATCTACTATTATTGATACTTATAACAAGTCTGATATATATATATAGATCTGACTGACTGTAGTCCATATATTTCCTAGAGTTGTGATGTAGTAATATAGCAAATATTGCAACAGAATGTACTTAGATATTATTTAAAGGAAAATAGGTTAATCGAGTCTTGCACGGCCTCACTACTGGTTTATTGTCAGGGTAAGTAAGACCTATTCGGCATGTGTAATAATCAATCGATTTTTTCCCCGTAAAGTTCCCTTGATAGCTGCAATAACAAATTTCAAGAGACTGGGTCAATTTACTCGCCGGGAATATGGGATAACGAAGAATGAATTCTTACTTTCATATGAACATAGTTGGAAAAAAATGTACTACAAAAAGAGGCCCCGTGATTAAATTTTCTATGTGGCCTGACCCTGATTTCGCACCACCCCCCCCCCCCACTTGTATGGCAGTTACCTTTATACTGACTTATTTGTATTTGGTATTTGGTAACGTCGATTGTTCAGAATCATCACGAGATACTTCCTGTAACAATAAACGCAAGATCGAAAGAGAAATGTATAATAATTTATGATTTCAACGAAAGAAACGTGACCCATTTTAGACATTTTTTGTTGTTGATGGAAGGTCTTTTACTGTGAATGTTTCATAGACTAGAATAATTAGGATGCAGCTATCTAAACTTCATGTACGTATCACGTGATAAGTACCACAACTGAGCCTATCGACATTTAGCGCTGACTCCACGGTCGATCTGTTTCACTGAATATTAATTATATGCATGGAACCCACGCCAATCACAAACCACTGTGATGGGTTCAGTGCTGTGATGGTGGATTCTTCAGGTCTGTTATACAGGAGAAATAATCACCGTTTGAGGAGGAAAGGTCGTAAAACTCTGAAGAAGTGGAGAACTGTGACATGCTAATTACTGTGTGCTAATGAGAAAAGCGCCTTTATAATCATTGTTAAGAAATTCATTGAATTCTCTAATAGACCTCTGCCCACTTCAGTGTGATATATAAATTCCCTATTTGATAAAGTCTGAGTAACTCGTACCGTTATCTGATAACTTCTCCTACCCCCCCCCCCCAATAAATGAGAGAGGCGAGGGAAGCCCGTTCTGCACCTATCATTACTAATACGGAAGCTTTGGTGAACTAAATTTGTAGGCCACACTTTGTCATAAGACAATGTACCGTATGTTGATAACCTGTAGAAAAATCATCTCTCTTTTTGAGAACTGCATTTTGACGAATGCCTTTATTCACGATCGCATATTTGAATGTAATGTTAATTTTTGTTGTAATAATTTATACATGCTAGTGTTACTGGCTGTGGTATGCGTTAATAGTTTCAAAATTATTATAAATATCAACATTAACAGTCTCCTTTTAAGCTGGATAAATTCGTTCGCTTACCAAGCAAAGTAGTGCAAAATTGTCCTTTCCATTTCCCCTCCTTGAGAATGGTCATATTGTAAAGGGCCATTCGATATCACACCCTCTATGTGTGCAAGGATCCTAATTCCATATTAACATATAAAATTCTTCCGAATTGTTGGAAGGATATGTTATCTTAAGTTATACAACCATACACGACTTTCGTGGAACCCAGGTCACAAACCGGGAAGGTGGTACACAGTGTTGCATTTACAAAGTATCACATATGAACTGTGAGTACGTCATTAAGGCAGTTTAAATACCAGCAGAATATGACGTTCTCGGAATTATTAGAAAGATAATCGAAAAGTGACACTACTTCACAGTTGTGGTTTTAACCCTTTAGATATAACGAGTGGAGGGTCGATTTTTCAGGTGTATGATTGCTCACAGTGGCGTAGGAAGGTACTTTTGAGTGGGGGGGGGGGCTGAAGACTGATGGCCGGCATGGGGGAGGGGTCTAAGGGGAGGGGGTGTCCCCCTCCCCTTTTGAATTTTTTTTGCATTTCCAGGGGGCCTCAGATGCAATTTGGTGCAATATAGCACACTTCAACCCACCCACTCCATTTTGTATATAATTTTGCATTTTCACCTGGCCCTAGATGCAATTTGGTGATCCAAATGAGATTTTTTTTCTCATTTGGAAATGAAAAAGGGGTTTTCTGACTTGCGAAGCGGGGGGGGGGGGCGGAATGATACTTCCGCCCCTCCACATTTTTCACTGGGGGGGGGCTGGCGCCCCCAGCCCCCCGGTTCCTACGCCCTTGAAATTTGCTCATCATTCTGCAATGTATCATTTCTCTCTTAAAGTCATAAGGTCTTTCTAAAATTCTTTTCCTCGAAAAAGATTTATGAATTTCAAAAGTTTACATGAACGTATCTACTGAGATTATGGAATATCGAAGCAAATTCTTTATCGTGTAAGGTTGAGTTTGGAGTCGAATTACTAGTTGTTGAACACACAAATATATATATATATATATATATATATATATATATATATATATATATATATATATATATATATATATATATATATATATATTTATTTATTTATTTATACACATACCACCTTCGCCAGTTGTAGATATTTATAATTAGAGCAAACCAGCAAATACTCGAAATAAATTGGATTAAATACGTTTATGAATGAAAAACAAACCTTGCACTCATTTGGGTTTTCCTATCTCCCATATACAGTTTTGTAAAATAAAATGTATTCAAGTCCGTCCAACTCAGAAACAACTTGCTAACGGTTAACGAGGGACGGAAATCTAAAAACAATTTGAATTACTGTTGTTTATCTCAACAGAACTTGACAGTTATGATTGCACAGAGTGTAAGCTCATTATACGTTATGTATTTCGCTCTAATTTTCTTAATTCAATTTAACAGTTAAATTGTATCCATGACTGGTTTGTTACCTATAGGTTCCTAGCAATAAATGGCATAAATCAATAAATCAGCTTTGGGTTTGGATAAACAAAGCGGGCTGGGACGATTTAATGTGGGCTCGGTCAAACTTGCAATGGATGAAATAGGAGTAATAATAAACGGCGTCGATAGGTAATGTTTCATGGTTGGGCGTCAGTATAGGTAGGTTAACTATTCGGCCTGAGTGGGAGTAATAACAAAGGAGGTGTAAAAACATCAATTTAGGCATTAGGTTATTTAGTATATTACAGACAGAGCAATGTCTCTATAAATGACTTTCAATAAATCCAACGTAAACATTAAGACCATTAAACGTCATATAGTTTTAGAAGAAATGTAGATTTATCTGTTCTTATCTGTATATTTGGTAATTTGGGAGCATCTCATATGTCACGTTGTTTTACACTAAGATGTTTTCCGAAAAGTCACAAGAAATTTGTTATCTACTTGTGAAAATTGGTCATCACAATGTTGTCAGTCTAAAGATGGGTTAGGTTAGTGTTGCCTTTGCTTGGGTATACAAAATAACACCAGAAATGATGATAAGTGGTTATAAGCTCAATTGTTATGGCAAACTTTTAGCAATGAGCCATTCCAATCATAAAATTTGTGCATTCAGGGAAGCAAATCTCCCTTCATGAATTTAGCGAACCTATACTGGTTAGTACCCAAATAAGATGTTTCACCATATGAACTTTAAAGACTTACAATTGAGTACTGAATGAAATTGATTTGATCCTACATAGAATACAACATAATAGTTTTAATCACAAAAAGATCAAGATG